>NC_091307.1:46660077-46667577 GCF_038502225.1 Cherax quadricarinatus
AATCTTCTCCATGACTTTGCATACTATACACGTTAGTGACACTGGTCTATATTTTAGTACTTAGTTTCTGTCTCCTTTCTTAGAGATTGGGACTACATTTGCTGTCTCCCATACGTCAGGTAGTTGCCCAGTTTCAAAGGTTGTGTTGAAGATTGTGGTTAGTGGCACACACAATGTCTCTGCTCTCTCTCTAAGGACCCACAGAGAGATGTTCTCTGGCCCTGCCGCCTTTGAGGTATCAAGATCACTGAGTAGCTTCTTCCCCTCCTCCTCGGTTGTGTGTATTTCGTCTAACACTTGTTCGTGTACCCCTCTGTTTTGTCTTCCCAGTGTCCCTTATGCTTCCACTGTAAATAATTCCTGAAATCTCGTGTTGAACTCCTCGCATACTTCTTGGTCCTTTCTTGTGAGCTCCCCACCTTCTTTACTCAGCCTTATTACTTAGTCCTTGACTATTGTCTTCCTCCTGGTGTGGCTGTAAAGCAGTTTTTGGTCAGACTTGACTTTCGATGATATGTCGTTTTCGTACTTCCGCTGGGACTCCCTCCTTATCTATGCATACTCTGTATGTTTCCATTCTCTAGCATACTTAGTTTTTGCCTCCCTACACTTTCAGGTAAACCAAGGGCTCATTCTGATCTTCCCATTATTTCTGTGACCCTTGGGAACAACCCTATCCTTGCCTCCTTACACTGTTGTTATGTAGTCCATCATTTTGTTTACTGAATTTCCTACCAACTCTCTTTCCCACTGAACCTCCTGCAGGAAGGTCCTCATATCTGTGTAGTCCCCTCTTTCATAGTTTGGCTTTTCCATTTCTGCTCCTGTTACCCTTTCCACTTGTAGCTCTACGATCTATTCAAAGCTCAGAACCACGTTGTCACTAGCTCCAAGGGACCTTTCATATGTGATGTCCTGGGTGTCTGAGCTACTCAGGGTAAACACAAGGTCCAACCTTACTGGCTCATCCTCCCCTCTCCCTCTCTCTCTGGTAGTGTCCCTAACATGTTGGTGCATGAGATTTTCCAATACCACATCCATCATCTTGGCTATCCATGTTTCGGGACCCCCATGTGGCTCCAGGTTTTCCCAATCAATCTCCCTGTGGTTGAAGTCGTCCATAACCAGTAACTTTGCTCTACTCAAGTGAGCTCTTCTTGTCACATCGGGTGGGAAGATTGCATCTGTTATTGTCCCAGTAAGTTTTGTTTGTGTGACTTCTATGATGTCTGGGGACATCTCCTTGATTCGTTTATGCCACTGCTCACATTTATTCGTTTTTCCATCCGCATTCGTGCACTAAACCTTCAACTTCTTTTCTATAACTATGGTCTGGGGAGAATGGTGGATTTGCGGGAACAGGTGCCCTGGTGGGGGCCTGTAGAGGGTTGCTGTGGGGGTGGGGTCAAAGAACCTATGGGGGGTTACAGTGGAGGTTGTGCTAAGGGGGACGGGAGCAGAGGGTACAGTGTGTGGGTTATTGTGGGTTACCGTGGGGGTGGGGTTTGTGGTGAGGGGGATGGGGCAGAGAGTACAGTGTATGGGTTTTGGATTAGGTTGTTTGATTACATTTGGGTTGCCATGGTTGGGTTCCTCCTGTGGATGGTACTGGAGGAGGTTGTTTGTTCTTCCACCTGAGTCTGGTTTCTACTGCTCCCTTCCTTCCTTGCCTCCTATTTCTTTCTGCGACGTTACACCCTCCCTTTCAGTATCATCTTTGCTTCTGCTCTGTCTCGGTCGAAGTACATTATCCGGTACTATGGTTTGTCCCTTATATGCGCTTTCTCTTGCCAGCTTCAAGCCCACTCTGCCTTGAAAATCACTTTGACTGGATGCTTTTTTCCTCTCGCAAATCACCCAGTTCTCCAAAAATTTGTCTGCTGGGGCATGTCCTCTTCTATTGCTATCATGATATTTTCAATCGTTTTTTCCCTCCTGTTTTCTTGCTTTGTAAGTTTCTCTTTCTACAGCATGGAGCCCATAGAAAAAAACTGCCCTCTCCCATCCGGCCTTCCACTGTACTTCCCTGACCATCCTCCGAGACGAATTAGTTCCTGCCATTAACGCATTACTTCCTACTGTCTCTCACCTATCCGGTTTTCCTGAGCGTAGCTGTTCCTGGACACAGCAGTTGTCTGGTAGAGCCTGTGCATATAGCTTAGCCCCTTCATTGTCTTTGGTCCCCTCATTTGTTCCTGCTATTCTCTGTGTACTGTCCTTTGGTTCTTTAGACTGTTTCAGACTTAGTTCTTCTATTAAGCTCTGTATCTTAGCTTCTGCTGCTGTGACTTGTAACTCCCATTTCCTGCTCTCCTCGGCTATTTTCTCTTACATTTTCTTGCCGAGCTCTTCCAGCCTCCTCCCCAACTTCTCCTCTCTTCTCGTGAGCTCTGCCTCCCAGTCTCCTCTCCCAGGTCCACCCCTCGCAATTTCATCCACCAGTCCCCTGGGTCTCTGTCCTGATCTTTGGTATCCCATTTTTCCACAGAAGGAAGAGCTTATGTTGAGGGGGGTGTTTGTTGTAAGATGGGAAAGGGCGAGGAAGGCAGGGAAGGGGAGAGGATAGAGATTGGGAGGGGGGACAGCAACAGAGGGGAGAGAGATGGGGGAAGCCTAGGGGGTACAAGGGGTGAGGGGGACCGCAGCAGAGGGGAGAGAGATGGGGGAAGCCTATGGGATACCTGGAGTTTACCTGGAGAGAGTTCCGGGGGTCAACGCCCCCGCGGCCCGGTCTGTGACCAGGGAGAGGGGGAAGGGAAGTGCAGGAAATGCTGGGGGGGAGGGGAGTAGGAGGAGTAGGGAGGAGGAGAAGGAAGATGAAGAGGGAAAGAAAGAGAGAGAGAGAGAGAGAGAGAGAGAGTGAGTGTGAATGAGAGTGTGGGTTAGAGGGTGTGGGAGAGTGTGAGTGAGAGGGTATGAGTGAGAGTGTGAGTGCTACAAAAAAAACGACATCTAATAAGCATAGAGATCGCCCCTATTATTATTATTATTATAATCAAAAAGAAGCGATAAGCCACAAGAGATAGAGATCTCCAGTGAACACTAGAAAGGACTGCCCTTCTAGCATCCTGCCCGTTACTGGGTTTTTGTAACAAGTAGTCAGTATCCTGGTCCAATTATCCATTAAAATTCACTAAGATTCAATAGTGCTTCAGGATTACAACTGGTAGGCTACTAACTAAAGTAATTAAAATTTAATAAGTTTATTAATAATAAAGATGTCTAGGTATATAAGATCAAAGTAAATTATAGTAGTCAAAATAATCAAAATAATCAAAATAATCACTTCTCTGGTGTACAGTAGTATTGTGCTGAAGGTACATATCACATCTATAAGGCTTTTAAGTACCTTCTGGTACAGTGTTAGCATTTAATAACATAGTACAAATATATGCAAGTAAGTTTGTGTGTATGTGCGTAAGTGGTCTATGTAGTTCGCTATGTCTCAAGACTCGACTAGACTTAACCAGTGACTGACTAAAAGTCCTCTCATAAAATAACTTCTTGACCAACCTGGCAATTAGAACAGCTTACTTGAACAATAAAACGACTGTTAAGTCGAACAACAATATAACAAGCAACAGTGACACAGAATTAGGAACAAGGAGATAATATAAAGACACTAAGTAGGGACCATCTGCAGATCCTCCACAAAAGTCACAAAATTCCCATACTACTGAATCTTAGTTCAGCATTTGAAAAAAAACCCGACTGTGACAGTACACAGATAGCAGTACAAATTACATCTGAAGCTACAGATCAGGACCTGAGTTTCTCAGAGTGTCACTGTAACACACAACCTAAGTACAACGTCGAAAATAACTAAGTCCAGGCTATGTTCCGTGAACAGAGTTACACAGAACTAACAACAAGAAAGTGACAGAGAAGATCTTCCAACAAGGGTCCACAAGGGAAAGCAGTAGAGGGACCTCTTGTTAGAAGAACGTCAAACAGACAATCCGCAGGGCAGGCCAGACAGACACTCTAGGTAAGGTGTGATCAACCCCCCTGATCACGTGACTCTCCGTGGACTGCTGCTGCCCAGCAACACAGAGAAGCCGGCAGCATAACTAGCGAAACGATAATACAGTAGTTAGACAATGCTGTCAGCTACTTAACACTCGAACTATGAGCACTGAATATATAAATGTTACATCCTACCTAATAATATATCTAAGTCAAATAATAATATAAAGCAATATGAAATTAAGACACATGTGCAACATCTGAGTATCTTTACTGTAGACGTTTCGCCATCCAGTGGCTTTATCAATACAAATTCCAGGACATAACTTGAAGACAGTAGAACTATGTACAGAAAATGAGGTAATCAGTCTCTCAAATTTGGAGTAGGTGCGAAGAGCACCGTAGTCGTGGAGATTCTGAAGCAGAAGCAAGGCGCCTGATACTAACGTCAGGTGGAAATGGGACGGGTAGCAGACGATGGCATAGTCACTGGTAGGCGGGATTCCCCAGTGGAAGTAGGTCCTACCCAAAGAGATGGGTTAGTTGTAGTAGTAGTCGTGAAGGTTATGTACATGTCCTCAGAATCAAGATCCCATGATGTTGCAGTGTCTGACAAGTTGTACAAGAACGCTACCCGTCCCATTTCCACCTGACGTTACTATATAAGTGTCAGGCGCCTTGCTTCTGCTTCAGAATCTCCACGACTACGGTGCTCTTCGCAACTTCTCCAAGGCTGAGGGACTGATTACCTCATCTTCTGTACATAGTTCTACTGTCTTCAAGTTATGTCCTGGAATTTGTATTGATAAAGCCACTGGATGGCGAAACGTCTACAATAAAGATACCCAGATGTTGCACATGTGTCTTAATTTCATCTTGTCGGTATTGTATACCATTCTTGTACAACTATATAAAGAAATATATTTACGATTTAGCTAATATCGCAAATATAAGCAATATAAAGTTATATGAACAGGTAATATACAATATATACATTGTGACCCATTCAGGAGTCGCAATAGTGAGTGAGTGTGAGTGAAAGAGTGTGATTGAGAAAGTGTGAGTGAGAGAGTGTGAGTGAGAGAGTGTATCTCAGAGTGTGAGAGTCTGAGAAAGAGAGAGAGAGAGAGTTTGAGAGAGTGAGATTGTGTCTGAGAGTGTAGCAGTGTGGGCGAGTGTGAGAGTGGGAGTGTGGGAGTATGAAAGAGTGTGAGGGTGTGAGAGAGTGTGAGAGTGTGAAAGAGGGTGTGAGAGATTGTAAGAGAGAGCGTGGGAGAGATAGTGTGAGAGAGTGTGAGAGTGTGAGAGAGTGTGAGAGTGTGAGAGAGTGTGAGAGAGTGGGAGAATGTGGGAGAGTGTGAGAAAGTGAAAGAGAGAAATAGAGAGTGCGAGAGAGTGTGACTGTGAGAGAGAGAATGTGAGTGTTGGAGAGTGTGAGAGAGTGTGGGAGAGTGTGTGAGAGAGTGAGCGAATGTGAGAGAGTGGGAGAGTGTGGGAGAGTGTGTGTTAGAGAGAGAGAGATAGAGAGTGCGAGTGTGAGTGTGAGAGTGTGGGAGAGAGTGTGGGAGAGTGTGGGAGAGTGTGTGAAAGTGAGTGTGTGTGTGTGTGTGTGTGTGAGTGTTTGAGATGGATATGATCAGCCTTTACAGTGTTCGTAGGCCTAGTAAGCTCTGCATCTGAGGAGAGGAAAGAGAAGGAAGAAGAGGAGGAGACGGGAGAGGAGGGGAAGGAACAGGAGAAGGAGGAGGAATAGAGGTACCCGCACTAGGGTGGGGGCATACAAGTTTGTGTGTGTGAATTTATGACCCTCTTGTATGCACACATGTGGGTGCATATACGTGTACGGCTGTGTGCGTTACAGTACTGTCGCCTGAGCTTTCTTTCATGGTTCTATCTTAATTTAGCAGTAATATAAATCACTGTCTGGCTTTTTGGGCTCTCCCAGTTTCTCTACACTAGCTACTTACAATATGGGTATATTTTGCCTAACCTATGCGCCTGCGTGCCTCACTGACGCGTGTGGCACCACTAAAGTCCCCTTCCAGTTAACGCCCCTTTCTAAGTGTTGAGTGCTCTACTACGATATTCAGCTCTCCAGAGCAGGGCTTAATTAAGACCCTCAGGTATCAGTATTGCAGGGCTAGACCCAAAATCCCTTATACAACCACAGAAAGGCTTAGTACTTAACGTCCGGCACCTGGGTACCTCATAGTTGCAGCTGCGCGATGCTTCTTCACAATCGCGGTACTTGCTTCCCCTACCTTCCTCATTCACTGTACGCACTGTACTCACTGATGTCACTGGCTCATCTAACTTTTTCACTGCACTCACTGTGCTTACTGAAACATCCATACTTATCCCTGCCTTGGTCGCACTTATTCATCTAATACGTCACTACTTACTGTGTGGAACCACTTTTAGCCCTAGTTCTCATTCGCTTCCCTTCCCGTCTTGCCTCCTACACTTATCAGCACTTGTATCTTATTTTTGTTTCCTGTGGATCTGTTAATACTTAACTTTTCTTTACTTTTCAGCTCTTGGGAAATATATTCCAACCCTTAACTTTATTGATTCCTTGGGGTATCGGACACTATGCACAACAAACCACTTCCTGTAAGGTACCAGGTAGTAACGGCCTTATTCTGGGCCGGCACTATACACTTGGCACAATAATCTATGTTTTCTCTACCGTGATGGTTATATTTTCCTTTTGCGGGGATTAAGTGATTATATACACTGATATGTTTACACACGCCTATATCCCAAACTCTATTACCTATGGAAGGGTTAAAAAATACCGGGAATTCTCGAGCTTAGTCGTGCGTGACTTCTTCACTTCACGACGTGCATGTGCGTGTGTGTGTGTGTGTGTGTGTGTGTGTGTGTGTGTGTGTGTGTGTGTGTGTGTGCGTGTGTGTGTGTGTGTGTGTGTGTGTGTGTGTGTGTGTGTGTGTGTGTGTGTGTACGCACCTAGTTGTACTCACCTAGTTGAGGTTGCGGGGGTCGAGTCCGAGCTCCTGGCCCCGCCTCTTCACTGATCGCTACTAGGTCACTCTCCCTGAGCCGTGAGCTTTATCATACCTCTGCTTAAAGCTATGTATGGATCCTGCCTCCACTACATCGCTTCCCAAACTATTCCACTTACTGACTACTCTGTGGCTGAAGAAATACTTCCTAACATCCCTGTGATTCATCGGTGTCTTCAGCTTCCAACTGTGTCCCCTTGTTACTTTGTCCAATTTCTGGAACATCCTGTCTTTGTCCACCTTGTCAATTCCTCTCAGTATTTTGTATGTCGTTATCATGTCCCCCCTATCTCTCCTGTCCTCCAGTGTCGTCAGGTTGATTTCCCTTAACCTCTCCTCGTAGGACATACCTCTTAGCTCTGGGACTAGTCTTGTTGCAAACCTTTGCACTTTCTCTAGTTTCTTCACGTGCTTGGCTAGGTGTGGGTTCCAAACTGGTGCCGCATACTCCAATATGGGCCTAACGTACACGGTGTACAGGGTCCTGAATGATTCCTTATTAAGATGT
>NC_091307.1:46672577-46715077 GCF_038502225.1 Cherax quadricarinatus
TTTGCACCAAAAGGAACTTAGAAAACTTACCTAACCTTATTATAACAAGAACAATTTATTTTAGCCTAACCCAACTAAATATATTTTAGATTTGCTTAAAATAATTTAATACTAAACAAACACAGTGAAATATATTTTTTCGTTAGGTTCATAATGATTTTGGCGAAATTATTGCATACACAAATTTTCACTTGTCCTATATGGCAAGATGAGCGTTGCTATTTAAGCCAAGATCGCAAGTTCTGCCTATTCGGCACGACATATGTGTATATATATATATATATATATATATATATATATATATATATATATATATATATATATATATATATATATATATATATATATATATATATATATATATACATATATATATATATATATATATATATATATATATATATATATATATATATATATATATATATATATACATATGCAATAAGATCACAGTAAACAGGTGATTTCAAAATATGCAAAACAACCACTCTGAAAGAATAGAGAAATTCCAAGCGCTTTCGTGACTACTCACATTATCAAGGAACTATGAAAATAAAGCATCCAAGGAAGCTATATAAGGGGTCTGGCCAGCACCTCACTATCAGATCCCACAACGGTTAAACACCTGACGCGCGCCGGCCCAACTTGGATAGGTCCTTTGCACAACTCACCCACAAACTATTCTACCCAAGAAAATTTAAAAATTATTATTTGTCCAGTGTATTATTAAATTCTTCCCAAATTCTATTAATTATAAATGGATCTAGTTTATATAAACCAAAGGAAATATTCATATTATTGTCAAAACTGCTTTTTATGAAACAAGATTCAATTATATTCCTGTCGACCATGGACTTGCTTGATACTACTTTCTCAACTTTTTGAAAATCAAATGGATGGTTAAAATCTCTTACATGAATAAATAGAGCATTGGAATCTTGTCCAGTTCTAATGCTGTATTTATGTTGTTTTAATCTTAGTTCGAGATTTTTACCAGTTTGATCGTAATAAACTTCATCGCAAATTTTACAAGGAATCTTATAGACACATCCATCAGCATTTTGGGGGGAATTGTTTATCAAAAGTTTTTTTACTGTATCAAGATTTTTGAATACAACTTTAATATTAAAAGTCTTAAGAAGAGAAAGCATATCAACCAAGTTTTCATGGTAAGGGAGAACCAACATATTTTTAATTAAATAAGGCTGGTTGTCCCTTTTTGGATTGTAAAAAGTATTTCTAGCAACTTTAAAAAAATTATCAATTACATTTCTTGGGTATTTTAAATCATTACCTATTTCATAAATTTTGGATATTTCCTCATCTATAAACGCAGGACTACAAATTCGTAAAGCTCTCAAAAAACATTGATGAGAAAACACACAGTTTGACTCTATCTTGATGCGAGGAATAATAATGGACATAGGAACAGTTATTTGAAGGTTTTCTGTAAATTTTAAATTTGAATTCATTATTACCCTTAATAATTAAAACATCTAGTAAAGGCAATGAGTTATTTTCTTCAAACTCAACAGTAAAGTTTGTAGAATGGGCTAAGTTATTTAATTTTCCAAGGAAATGGTGTATATCTACATTTTTGGGCATAAGACACAAAATATCATCAACATATCTGAACCATTTAGCTCTATTAGGGAGGATTGTGTTAAGCAACCTTGTTTCAAAAAATTCCATGTATAGGTTACTAAGAACAGGTGAAAGAGGATTTCCCATTGCCTTACCAAACTTCTGAGTGTAAAACTTATCATTAAATACAAATTTTGCATCAACAATGCAAAGTTTAATAAGTTTAATGATAGTAGGAACTGGCAATGGTAAATCATAGTTAACGAGTTCTTCAGATAAGAAACTTATTAAATCATCAACAGGAACTTTCGTAAACAAGGAAGTAACATCAAAACTAACCATGTTAAAATCATTTAAGTCAGTCAAGGAGCTTAATTTATCAACTAAGTCTATGTTGTTTTTAACATTAAAGTTAGAAATTTTGCCAACAATAGGGCTCACAATATCAACAACCCATTTGGATAATTTATATGAAACTGGCCATATGGAGCTAATAATTGGTCTGACTGGATTCCCTGGTTTGTGTGTTTTTATTAGTCCATACATGTAAGGTAAAGATGGATTAGTGGAAGTATTCTAAACTTAGGAAAAATCCCCTAGAAACCGTTAACAGCAATTTCAATAAAACAATAAAACTTCTACTGAAAGGCAAAGATGAATTAGTCAAACAGTTTACTTCCACTAATCCATCTTTACCTTACATGTATGGACTAATAGGTTTATAAACTAAAAGAGGAGGCAGTTAGGGTAAGATATAAACAGTTATTGGAGGATAGATGGGCAAATGAGAGCATAGGCGATGGGGTCGAAGAGGTATTGGGTAGGTTTATAAGTGTAGTGTTAGAGCGTTCAGCAGAAGTTTGTGGTTACAGGAAAGTGGGTGCGGGAGGGAAGAGGAGCGATTGGTGGAATGATGATGTAAAGAGAGTAGTAAGGGAGAAAAAGTTAGCATATGAAAAGTTTTTACAAAGTAAAAGTGATGCAAGGAGGGAAGAGAATATGGAGAAAAAGAGAGAGGTTAAGAGAGTGGTGAAGCAATGTAAAAAGAGAGCAAATGAGAGAGTGGGTGAGATGTTATCAACAAATTTTGTTGAAAATAAGAAAAAGTTTTGGAGTGAGATTAACAAGTTAAGGAAGCATAGAGAACAAATGGATTTGTCAGTCAAAAATAGGAGAGGAGAGTCATTAAATGGAGAGTTAGAGGTATTGGGAAGATGGAGGGAATATTTTGAGGAATTGTTAAATGTTGATGAAGATAGGGAAGCTGTGATTTCGTGTATAGGGCAAGGAGGAATAATATCTTGTAGGAGTGAGGGAGAGCCAGTTGTGAGTGTGGGGGAAGTTCGTGAGGCAGTAGGTAAAATGAAAGGGAGTAAACCAGCTGAGATTGATGGAATAAAGATAGAAATGTTGAAAGCAGGTAGGAATATAGTTTCTGAGTTGTTGGTGCTATTATTTAATAAATGTTTGGAAGAGGGTAAGGTACCTAGGGATTGGCAGAGAGCATGCATAGTTCCTTCGTATAAAGGCAAAGGAGACAAAAGAGAGTGCAAAAATTATAGGGGCATAAGTCTGTTGAGTATACCTGATAAAGTGTATGGTAGAGTTATTATTGAAAGAATTAAGATTAAGACGGAGAATAGGATGACAGATGAACAAGGAGGCTTTAGGAAAGGTAGAGGGTGTGTGGACCGGGTGTTTGCAGTGCAACACATAAGCGAACATTATTTATATAAGGCTAAAGAGGTTTTTGTGGCATTTATGGATTGGGAATAGGCGTATGACAGGGTAGATAGGAGGTAGGTTACTGAAAGCAGTGAAGAGTTTTTACGAGGAAAGTGAGGCTCAAGTTAGAGTATGTAGGAAAGAGGGAGATTATTTTCCAGTAAAAGTAGGCCTTAGACAAGGATATGTGATGTGACCATGGTTGTTTAATATATTTATAGATGGGGTTGTAAGAGAAGTAAATGCGAGGGTCTTGGCAAGAGGCGTGGAGTTAAAAGATAAAGAATCACACATAAAGTGGGAGTTGTCACAGCTGCTCTTTGCTGATGACACTGTGCTCTTGGGTGATTCTGAAGAGAAGTTGCAGAGATTGGTGGATGAATTTGGTAGGGTATGTAAAAGAAGAAAATTAAAAGTGAATACAAGAAAGAGTAAGGATGTAAGGATAACAAAAAGATTAGGTGATGAAAGATTGGATATCAGATTGGAGGGAGAGAGTATGGAGGAGGTGAATGTATTCAGGTATTTTGGAGTGGACGTGTCAGCTGATGGATCTATGAAAGATGAGATGAACCATAGAATTGATGAGGGGAAAAGGGTGAGCGGTGCACTTAGGAATCTGTGGAGACAAAGAACTTTGTCCTTGGAGGCAAAGAGGGGAATGTATGAGAGTAGTTTTACCAACGCTCTTATGTGGGTGTGAAGCATGGGTGATGAATGTTGCAGCGAGGAGAAGGCTGGAGGCAGTGGAGATGTCATGTCTGAGGGCAATGTGTGGTGTGAATATAATGCAGAGAATTCGTAGTTTTGAAGTTAGGAGGAGGTGCGGGATTGCCAAAACTGTTGTCCAGAGGGCTGAGGAAGGGTTCTTGAGGTGGCTCGGACATGTAGAGAGAATGGAGTGAAACAGAATAACTACAAGAGTGTATCAGTCTGTAGCGGAAAGATGGAGGAGTAGGGGTCGGCCTAGGAAAGGTTGGAGGGAGGGTGTAAAGGAGATTTTGTGTGCGAGGGGCTTGGGCTTCCAGCAGGCATGTGTGAGCGTGTTTGATAGAAGTGAATGGAGACAAATGGTTCTTAATACTTGACGTGCTGTTGGAGTGTGAGCAAAGTAACATTTATGAAGGGATTCAGGGAAACCGGCAGGCCGGACTTGAGTCCTGAACATGGGAAGTACAATGCCTGCACTCTGAAGGAGGGGTGTTAATGTTGCAGTTTAAAAACTGTAGTGTAAAACACCCTTCTGGAAAGACAGTGATGGAGTGAATGATGGTGAAAGTTTTTCTTTTTCGGGCCACCCTGCCTTGGTGGGAATCGGTCAGTGTGTTAATAATAAAAAACATATTTTTAATAACGCTTCGGCTGATTCCCACCAACGTAGGGTGGCCCGAGAAATAAAAACTTTCGTCATCATTCACTCCATCACTGTCTTGCCAGGGGGGTGCTCCACACTACAGTTTATAAAACTGCAACATTAACACCCCTTCTTTAGAGTGCATGACTCGAGTCGGGCCTGCTGGTTATCCTGAATCCCTTCATAAATGTTACTTTGCTCACACAACAACAGCACGTCGAGTTTTAAAAACCATTTGTGTCCATTCACTATGATCAATTACGCTCACGCATTCCTACTGGAAGTCCAAGCCCCTCTCTCACGAAACCTCCTTTACTCCCCCTCTCCAACCTTTCTTGGGGCGGCCCCTACCCCGCCTTCCCTCCACTGCAGATTTATGCACTATCGAAGTCATTCTGTTTCATTCTATTCTTTCTACATGTCCAAACCACCTCAACATCCATTCATCAGCCCTTTGGGCAACAGTTTTGGCAATCCCGCACCTCCTCCTAAATTCCAAAATATGAATTCTCTGTATTATATTCACACCATACATTGCCCTCAGACAGGACATCTCAACTGCCTCCAGCCTTCTCCTCACTGTAACATTCATTATCCATGTTTCACACCCATTCAGGAGCGTTGGTAAAACTATGCTCTCATACATTTCCCTCTTTGCTTCCAAGGACAAAGTTCTTTCTATCCACAGACTCCTAGGTGCACCGCTCAGCCTTTTTCCCTCATTAATCCTATGATTCATCTCTTCTTTCATAGATCCAACTGCTGACGCATCCACTCCCAAATATCGGAATACATTCACCTCCTCCATACTCTCTCCCTCCAATTTGATATTCAATCTGTCGTCACCTATTATTTTTGTTACCCTCATTATCTTACTCTTTCCTATATTCTCTTTAAATTTTCTTCTTTTACATACCCTACCAAATTCATCCACCAATCTCTGCAACTTCTCTTCAGAATCTCCCAGAAGCACAGTGTCATCAGCAAAAAGCAACTGTGACAACTTTCACTTTTTATTTGATTCTTTATCTTTGAATTCAACACCTCTTGCCAAGATCCTCGCATTCACTTCTCTTACAACCCCTTCTATAAATATATTGAAAAACCTCGGTGACATCACACATCCTTGTCTAAGGCATTCTTTTACTGGGAAATAATCTCCCTCTTTCCTACATACTTTAACCTGAGCCTCATTATCCTTGTAAAAACTCTTTACTGCTTTCAGTAACCTACCTCCTACACCATACACCTGCAAGATCTGCCGCATTGCCACCTATCCACCCTGTCATACGCCTTTTCCAAATCCATAAATGCCACAAAAACCTCTCTAGCCTATATGTTTCACTGTAAACTCTTGATCTACTCACCCCCTACCTTTCCTAAAGCATCCTTGTTCATCTGCTGTCCTTCTCTCCGTCTTACTCTTAATTCTTTCAATAACTCTACCATACACTTACCAGATACACTGAGGAGACTTATCCCCCTATAATTTTTGCTCTCTCTTTTGTCCCCTTTGCCTTTATGCAAAGGAACTATGCGCTCTCTACCAATCCCTAGGTACCTTACCCTCTTCTATACATTTATTAAAATAATAGCACCAACCACTCCAAAACTATATCCTCACCTGCTTTTAGCATTTCTATCTTCATCCCATCAATCCTTACCCCCTTTCATTGTGCCCACTGCCTCACGATCTTCCTCCACATTCACAACTGGCTCTTCCTCACTCCTAC
Source organism: Cherax quadricarinatus (assembly GCF_038502225.1). Classification (NCBI taxonomy): domain Eukaryota; kingdom Metazoa; phylum Arthropoda; class Malacostraca; order Decapoda; family Parastacidae; genus Cherax; species Cherax quadricarinatus. Next base: position 46,678,974 of record NC_091307.1, read on the forward strand.
AAGATGTTATTCCTTTTTGCCCTATACACGTTCTCGTGTTCCAGATATTTCATTGTATATACACGGCTCACGTATTCCAGAATTTGATACGGTCAAATTTCTTAGCCTTCTACTCATATAGGATATGTAAGGTTTTCATGTCAACCGGCGATCGAATAGAAGGCCAAGAAATTTGACCGTATCACATCCTGGAATACGTGAGCCGTGCTTATACAATGAAATATCTGGGACATGAGGACGTCTAGTGAAGGTAATGAAATAGATTTTTGAACTAGAAAATTTAAATCCATGAGAAGTGGCCCAATGGGAAACATGGTCAATCGCATTCTGAAGGGAGGCCGCTACCAGGCAACAATCAGCACCTGCGAAAGCTATAGCGAAGTCATGCACAATAAAGTGACGACCAAATATGCGATGGAAGTATGGAAGGTAGGTCACTTATAGCTAAGGGACAAAGAGCAGTGCTAAGAACACAACCTTGTGGGGCTCCCTCCGCTTGAACAAAGTCTGAGGAAAGCAAAGCGATAACATGGACACGAAAATGTCTTTCAGATATGAAAGCAGTAAGGAATGTCGGTAGATTCCCACGGAGGCCTGAGGAGTGGGCCTGGGCTAAGATGTTAAACCTACAAGTGGTGTCATATGCCTTCTCCAGATCAAAAAAGACTGATAGGATGGAGTGTTTATTTGCAAGGGCATTTTGCACATACGTATCTATGTGGAGGAAGAGGTCCACAGTAGAGCGGCACTTTCAAAAACAATATTGGCGAGGTGAAAGACTATTGTGAGTCTCCAAATACCATATCAGACGTCTATTCACCAATCGTTCCATCACCTTGCAGACTACACTGGTCAGAACAAAGGGAAAGCGTGTAAGCAAGGAGGAATCAGAGTTCTTTGAAGGAAAAGATTGCTGCAGTGGTTGTAATAAATAAGAAGGGGCACAAAGAGGCTCCCTGGTGTGCATTGAGAGTTTCGTCTCCGCAAAATAGTAGGAGAAAGCGTCAAGTGTCCCGGCGGACAAGGAAGATGCCGATACCATGACTTCAGAGACAGGTTATGTAGAGCAAGTAGAGATCGGGGAGACTATGGAGGGAACCAAAGAGGTCTGAGAGGGGAGGGGAGTATAAACCTTGGAGAGATGCACCGGCGGGGACAGAAGAGTCTTGCAGTGGAACAGAAGAGGAAGGAGGTTGGAAGGGGACAGAGGAAGTTGTCAGGGGGAGAACGGGAGAAGAGGGGACCACACGAGGGAGGTGAACCTCCACCTTCGTCTCAGAGTTAGAAAGGGGGTGAGAACGAGGCACCGAGACCGAAAAGGAAAACTGTTGGAGAATTGTAAGCACCGGAGGAATACAAAGAGACTTGGGCTTAGAAAACGGGTTCAACTTCTCAGGAGGTATGCACGAAGATCTTAAGATGCAGGTGTGCGAGCTCTTGCAGAATGAGATACTAGTGGGCGAGAAGAAGTAGAGGTAGAGACGGGGAGGAAGGTGGGGGTTTCAGAAAGTAAAACTGCAAAAGAATTAGAGATGGTGGCGACCCTGGAAGACACGGCACTGGAGGAGCTGGTAGGCAGGGGGACCGCCAAGGTCCCAGGGAAAGATTTCCCTGAAGGCAGAGCCGAGAGACAGCCATTGCACAAGTAAGCCCTTCGCTCTCCTTAAAACAACGGAGTTCACGTTCATTAAGATAGACCTATCATCAGTGGAAAGAGAAGGGTGGGTTTCATTGCAATTAAGACAAGTGGGGTGCAAGATGTATCAGAATGATCTGCAGCAGCACAGACCGGGCACTCTGCCATAGATCTGAAGTATTTAGCAGGATGTCCGAAGTGCCAACAATTTCGACACTGTTGGGGTGTAGGGACCACTTTAGGGACCTCTAGGTGATGTCCCGTGACATAACGGAAGATGTTACTGGGAAAGTACCTCCGCCCTAAAGCGGGCAGGACGTATGTATCTACTTTGAGAAGTGGAAGGTCCTGAAGGGCAAATTGCTCTAAAATATCGTGACCACAAGACAGAAAAGCACACTGTACAATGGTACACGGTAAGACCACCGTGTCACTACAAGGACTGAGAGTAGCATGTTTGTGAACTGAGATAGGAACGTTATCAATGGAAGTAAGATGGGAAAGATCACAAGCATCGCCTGCGTTCTGTCTGAACAGTAACGATGCGTGCACTGCTTTGAAGAGCGTGAAAGGATATATTTTGGTCAACGTGACGTAAAAGAACTTTTCTAATGCTGTGGTCTGAAAGATAAATCAGCTGGAGTTGTCGGTTGCAAGGAAAAGAATTTTTTCCACTGTGTACTTATAAACATGGTAAAGGAAGTATGTGTCGTGTAGGTCATTTCTGAGTGGAATGAACAGAACTCAAAGGACTGTCATCAGGAAAAGGGTCTGGAACGTTCAGGCGTAGGACCATGGGGAGCCCGACCTGAGGTAGGTGGGCAATCCAAAAACCGTCTCACCGAATGCGGGTATGCAGGACGCATAATTAAAGGCGTGCAAGGGTCAGAGGCTCTAGAAGAAACAGGCGTAGCCTCAGCACCTGGAAAAGGTGACGAAGAGTCTATAGCAGAAGGTATAGGGGTACAGGAAAAGTCTGGAGAATGGTTCAATAACAAAGCCGGGTCAGAACAGGATGCGGTAATGGAAATGGACCTGGAAGGAGAGGTAGGAGGGGGTTCACGCAACGAAGACGCTATGACAGTGTCACTTCTGTCATATTATTATTTTAAGAAAAAAAAAAGAAAGAAGGAAAGAAAAAAAAGAAAGGGACAGTGGAGGGATAATCACTAGAAGGAATGGAAGGGCCGTAAGTTCCTCCCTTCATCCAAGAGGACTTCGAAACTACTACCAGCAGTGCAGATACAGCGTGGAACCCATGCCATGCCTTACCCTTCTTTCCAGTAAACCAGCGTTCAGGGATAGCAACCTCACGTCCACTGAGACACATTGGCGGACAAAAGAGAGGGTGGTCGGACACCCGCCACAAAGCATAACTCCTTAGTCTGCCACCTCCCAGAACCGACAGGCATCCTCTGGAGATACACCCGTCACCTTCAGGACGCCCTCCCCCACCTCCTGGAAATCCGGGAAGGGAGCAGGGCACCTGCAAATGTTCCAGATTACACAGCAAACTACACCACTCCCGAGGGATTCCACAGAAACCATAAAGCCGGAAGAGAGGACCCCAGAGATTACAAATGGGACGGGGAAAAAGGAGGGTTGGGAAGAGGGAGGAAAGGGAAAAACGGGGGATAGAGAGGATGGCATAGGAAAGGGAAAAATGGGGAATGGGGAGGTTGGGATAGGGAAGGGGGACTGGGGGCTAGTTAATTAAGTCGGTCTGAGGAAGGAGACCATAAGGTCTAATTCCCTAGACCAAGAGCCTCTTCACCACGCCGAAGATCCCCCCTTAAAGAGACCTTCAGGGGATATATGTGTTGAAGATTGTTGTTTGTGGTACACAGAGCACCTCTGCTCCCTCTTTCAGGACCTACAGAGAGATGTTATCCGGTCCCATCGTCTTTAAGATATTTCGTTTGCTTAGCAGCCTCTTCACCTCTTCCTCGGTTGTATTATTATGTGGTGTTTCCCACTGTTACAAAATGTGATATCCATAAAGTATAAACATCTCCAGAGAATACTTGGTCAGTTTATTGGTCCCCTTCTAGCATTTATCCTGTTTCTAGTTTTATAACAGTTTGTCTAAATAAATTAAAGTCTAGCTATTCAACAAAATTAAGAATCATTTTAATAATGCATTGGGATTCCAGCTGTTGAACTTAATCCAAAGAAATAAAATTTGAGATCTTCAATGACTAAGTTGTCTATGTGGACAATATCAAAGTAAATATGTTTGATTTAATTTAGGATATAAGATCCGACATTTCTCTTGCAATGCAAAATTAAATTGTACATATAGAAAAAAAGTGCGGAGGGCACATTTCGTACAGTGCGGATCTTAAGTACCATCTGGTACTTTGCTACAAGATATACCCATGAATACGAAAAACACAAGTATATACAGGTGTATATGGGAAAGTGTTTATCTTTTCAAAGTGCTCGTAATGTCTCGGTAAGACTGGACTCGAATAAGACTTAAACAGTGACAGACAACAAGTCCTCAAATACTCTGTCTTCTCGACCATCAAAGCATTCACAACAACTTGCCTGAACAATATGACCATTCACCAACTACTACTATTAAAATAACGGGGAAGTGCTAAACCAGTAGGATTATACAACACCTGGGGGGAGGGATAAAAGGTATTCATGCTTAATTCAGGGAACTGGAGCATACATTCAATTCCCTAGACCAAGAGCCCCTAACCAGCGTCAAGGGGAACCATTCGCCAAACAACAATAATGTACAAAGTAGCAGCACAACATCAAGAAAAAGGAGACAAAATAACAACGCTAACTGAGGACATTTGACAGATCCTCCACAAAGGCATAGAATTCAATACTGAATCTGATTTCAGCATAAAAAAATCCCCGACTAAGACAGTTCGTAGATGCTTCAAAGTAGGTCAGAAGCCTCAGCTTGGGACCAGGTTTGAACAAAGTGTCTACACATTACACACCTCTGCAAAGCGTCAAAAATCACTAAGTCTGAACAATGCTCTGAGAACAGTTACACAGAGATACGAGAAGAATGTTTTGGCTCACCTAAAAATTATACTCTACAAACAAAAACCAGAAAGACGAGAGGTACAATAGAGATGCTTCTCGTAAGAGGAGAAGCTGCAGTGAGAGTGACACATGGACTACAGGCTTCAGATCAGGTGAGATCATGTGACCAGCAGGTGTTCACTTGAGCGATGTTGCCTCACCCATAACTGCCTAACAAGTGACCACGTAGTTTGCGAGAGTAGACAGCTTGTCACAAGTCTCCAACAGTGACCACAGTGAAGTGCAAATGTAACATCGTAACTGCATACATACCTAATATAATATGTCAAATATTGTAAAGCAATAAATTTTCATTTTAGCTCTTAATGAAAATATTGGCAATATAAAATTGTATGTTCCCTAGGAAACCTAGGGAACAAATGGGTTTGACAGTTAAAAATAGGAGAGGAGAGTTATTAAATGGAGAGTTCGAGATATCGGGAAGATGGAGGGAATATTTTGAGGAATTGTTAAATGTTGATGAAGATAGAGAAACTGTGATTTCGTGTATAGGGCAAGGAGGAATAACATCTTGTAGGAGTAAGGATTAATGGGGATGAATTGGATAAAGTTAGAAATACTAAAAGTAAATGGGGATACAGGTTTTGAGTGGATTTATGGATTTATGAAGGATGAGGTTAATTATAGAATTGATGAAGGAAAAAAGGTGAGTAGTGCATTGAGGTATATGTGGAGGCAAAAATGTTATCTATGTAGGCAGAGAAGGGAATATATGAAAGTATAAACCATACCCCGGCCGGGATTGAACCCGCGGTCATAGAGTCTCAAAACTCCAGCCCGTCGCGTTAGCCATTAGACCAGCTTGCCGCAATCGTGTCATTACGATTTCTTCAGTCATGTGAAAGTATAATAGTACCAACACTCTTATATGGGTGTGAAGCTTGGGTTGTAAATGCTGCAGCGAGGAGGCGGTTAGAGGCAGTGGAGATGTCCTGTCTAAGGGCAATGTGTGGTGTAAATATTATGCAGAAAATTCGGAGTGTGGATATTAGGAAAAGGTGTGGAGTTAATAAAAGTATTAGTCAGAGGGCTGAAGAGGGGTTGTTGAGGTAGTTTGGTCATTTAGAGAGAATGAATCAAAGTAGAATGACATGGAGAGCGTATAAACCATACCACGGGCGGGATTTGAACCCGCGGTCAGAGAGTCTCAAAACTCCAGACCGTCGCGTTAGCCACTGGACCAGCTAGCCACAATAAGATTCGTCGAACTAGGTATATTTCTACACCATAGGAAGGTTAGCATAGGAACCACTGTGACCACAAATGGAAGTTTTTACAGACGAATCTCCAGCTAGCGTGGCCGTGACGACCTCTAGCTCAAGTCCCCTCACTGCCGTCAACATGACTCACGAAATCGTAATGACACGATTGCAAACAAACCATACCACGGGCGGGATTTGAACCCGCGGTCAGAGAGTCGCAAAACTCCAGACCGTCGCGTTAGCCACTGGACCAGCTAGCCACTATAAGATTCGTCCAACTAACCTTCCTATTATGTAGAAATATACCTAGTTGGACGAATCTTATTGTGGCTACCTGGTCCAGTGGCTAACGCGACGGTCTGGAGTTTTGAGACTCTCTGACCGCGGGTTCAAATCCCGCCCGTGGTATGGTTTGTTTGCAATCGTGTCATTACGATTTCGTGAGTCAGAGCGTATAAATCTGTAGGGAAGGAAGGCGGGGTAGGGGTCGTCCTCGAAAAGGTTGGAGGGAGGGAGTAAAGAAGGTGTTGTGGGCGAGGGGTTTGGACTTCCAGCAAGCGTGCGTGAGCGTGTTAGGAGTGAATGGAGACAAATGGTATTTGGGACCTGTCGAGCTGTTGGAGGGCGAGCAGGGTAATAATTAGTGAAGGGATTCAGGGATACCGGTTATTTTACATAACCGGACTTGAGTCCTGGAAATGGGAAGTACAGTGCCTGCACTCTAAAGGAGGGGGTTTGGGATATTGGCAATTTGGGGGGGGGTATATTGTGTTTTTTTATACGACCATACTTCTAAACTGTTGTATTGAGGGCACCTCTGCAAAAACAGTGATTATGTGTGAGTGAGGTGAAAGTGTTGAATGATGATGAAAGTATTTTCTTTTTAGGGATTTCCTTTCTTTTTGGGCCACCCTGCCTCGGTGGGAGACGGTCGACATGTTGAAAAAAAATATATGGAAGATGGTAAGGTACCTAGGGATTGGCAGAGAGCATGCATAGTTCCTTTATAAAAAGGCAAAGGGGACAAAAGAGAGGGCAAAAATTATAGGGGGATAAGTCTCTTGAGTATACCTTGTAAAGTGTATGGTAGAGTTATTATTGAAGGAATTAAGAGTAAGACGGAGAGTAGGATAGCAGATGAACAAGGAGGCTTTAGGAAAGGTAGGGGGTGTGTAGACCAAGTGTTTACAGTGAAACACGTAGGCGACCAATATTTAGGTAAGGCTAAAGTGATTTTTGTGGCATTTATGGATTTGAAAAAGGCGTATGACAGGGCGGATAGTGAGCAATGTGGCAGATGTTGCAGGTGTATGGTATAGGAGGGTGGTTACTGAAAGCAGTGATGAGTTTTGACGAAGATAGTGAGGCTCAGGTTAGAGTATATAGGAAAGAGAGATATTATTTCCCAGTAAAAGTAGGCCTTAGGCAAGGACATGTGATGTCACCGTGGTTGTTCAATATATTTATAGATGGGGTTGTAAGAGAAGTGAATGCGAGGGTCTTGGCAAGAGGTGTGGAGTTAAAAGATAAAGAATCAAACACAAAGTGAGAGTTGTCACAGTTGCTTTTTGCTGATGACACACTGCTCTTGGGAGATTCTGAAAAGAAGTTGCAGAGGTTGGTGGATGAATTTGGTAGGGTATGTAAAAGATGAAAATTAAAAGTGAATACAGGAAAGAGTAAGGTTATGAGGATAACAAAAAGATTAGGTGACGAGAGATTGGATATCAGATTTGAGGGAGAGAATATGGAGGAGGTGAATGTATTCAGATATTTGGGAGTGGACGTGTCAGCAGATGGGTCTATGAAAGACTAGATGAATTATAGAGTTGATGAGGGGAAAAGGGTGAGCGGTGCACCTAGAAGTCTGTGGAGACAAAGAACTTTGTCCTTGGAGGCAAAGAGGGGAATGTATGAGAGTATAGTTTTACCAACGCTCTTATATGGGTGTGAAGCATGGGTGATGAATGTTGCAGCTAGGAGAAGGCTGGAGGCAGTGGAGATGTCATGTCTGAGGGCAATGTGTGGTGTGAATATAATGCAGTGAATTCGTAGTTTGGAAGTTAGGAGGAGGTGCGGGATTGCCAAAACTGTTGTTCCGAGGGCTGAGGAAGGGTTGTTGAGGTGGTTCGGACATGCAGAGAGATTGGAGCCAAACAGAATGACTTCAAGAGTGTATCAGTCTGTAGTGGAAGGAAGGCGGGGTAGGGGTCGGCCTAGGAAAGGTTGGAGGGAGGGGATGAAGGAGGTTTTATGAGCGAGGGGCTTGGACTTCCAGCAGGCATGCGTGAGCGTGTTTGATAGTAGTGAATGGAGACAAATGGTTTTTAATATTTGACGTGCTGTTGGAGTGTGAGCAAAGTAACATTTATGAAGGGGTTCAGGGAAACCGGCAGGCCGGACTTGAGTCCTGGAGATGGGAAGTACAGTGCCTGCACTCTGAAGGAGGGGTGTTAATGTTGCAGTTTAAAAACTGTAGTGTAAAGCACCCTTCTGTCAAGACAGCGATGGAGTGAATGATGGTGAAAGTTTTTCTTTTTCGGGCCACCCTGCCTTGGTGGGAATCGGCCAGTGTGATAATAAAAAAATATAAATACATAAGTAGAGTTTTTCAATTAGCAAGAAATCATTTTAAATTAAATCCTTTCTAAAATTTATCTTATACATTGAAAGGTATATATTTTTTCACTAATATTAATGTATAAATCAATAATTTTGAACGATAAGTACCTTAGAAAACTTACATTACCTTACTATAGCAAGCCCATTTCAAATTAGCCTAATCAAACTAAATATATTTCAGGTAAGTATTTATATATTTATATATATATATATATATATATATATATATATATATATATATATATATATATATATATATATATATATATATATATATATGTATATATATATATATATATATATATATATATATATATATATATATATATATATATATATATATATATATATATATATATATATATATATATATATATATATATATATATATATACAGAGAGAGAGAGAGAGAGATAAAGTTGTATATTTATTCACTTATTTAAATATTTCTTTTGTGCGAGCATTCGCAATTATTGTTTCATGACATCCACTTTGTTTCTTTTGATATTTCTCATTAAAGCAGGAGGACCGAAACAACTGTCTGAATGACACGTCTCGTGCTATAAATATCTAGTCGTCTTACACTTGCCAACTCTGTCACTGCGTTGACCAATAGAATGTGAATGTGGTGGCTCAGCTTTCACATATAAGGAGAGACTGTGAGCCGCTTACATCATTCTTCTCTACTCTCAGAGTTGGTGTTGAGCCATCTTCACTCATACTGTGTAATCGTCTGAACCATAATCAGTACGGTAAGACATTTTAATTATGGATACAATAATATTAATGATAATAATAATAAAATTATTGATAATAATAATAATATTAATATTTACTACAAGTACATGTAGAAGGTATACAGTCCTAGCTGTCATCAGTGACATAGTACTATACAGAAAGCTCCTTGTTATGCAGAGTATTTCGGGCAAGTTAGTTTTGTCCCAGGATGCGACCCACACCAGTCCACTAACACCCAGGTACCCATTTTACTGATGGTTGAAGATAGACAACCGGTGTAAGGAAACACTTCCAATGTTACCACCCCTTCGCCGGGGATCGAACCCGGACTTTCACCGTGTGAAGCGAGAGCTTTTGCCACCAGCGAAAATTTGTGAATTCAATAATTTCGCAAAAATCATTTTGAACCTAACGAAAAAAATATATTTCGTTATTTTTGCTGTTTTTTATTAAAGTATTTTAAATTTATCTAATATATATTTAGTTGGACTAGGCTAAATTAAAAAAAAATTGTCTAAACATATATATGAAAATTTTAGGAAGAACTCATTTTTAAATGAGATATTGCTAATTGGCCAATTTTACCTATTCTGCACGACATATATATAACTGAAAAATTTGTGTTAATTTTAAGGAGGTTAGGTAAGGTTTGTAAGTCAGTTCTGGACTAAAATAAAAATCATTATATTATTGTTTATGATAAAAAAAATTAGCTATCAATCTGAAAAAAAATTTTTGGGGAAAAGTTTAATTTTTATGGGAGTTTGGTCTCTTCGGCAAGTTCGGCTTATTTAGTACGACACATAAATCACCTTGAATTTGGTAATGCTAATTGAGGTTTCTATGACAGGTGGGATGTCAAAATATATATTTACTCGTGGAAACGTTTCCCCAGCCAGTAGATTAATCAGTTCAATGCAGAGAAGAGCGGTGAAAGATGACTAGGAATTTTAGGTAATCTGTTACTCATACTGATATGTTCAAAGTTTTCAGTGGTACAATATATGCGCGGCGATGGAGCTTAATATACTGCAGACAGGTGAGGTGAAGCAGTTAGAAGCAATGTTACCGGTGGACAATGTTTATTAGTAGAAGTACGTCATGGCAATTAGTAAAGCTTATTCTGACTACGTTAGTGTCTGGCTACACATTATCACAATTAAGGTTGCCAATTCAGTTTTCAGTTTGAGGGTGTTCTAAGCCATTTATATATTAATACCTGTCAGACACAGCAATATCTTTGAATCTTGATTCAGAAATTTTTTCAAAGCTCACTTTAACTAAGTATTTTTTTTTATTTTGTGGCTGGATGTCCTTTATTTCGATAAAAAATTGTTTTAAAAGGATATATTAAATATATCTCATTCCAAGCATCATCACAGATGAAATTAGCTTTGAAGAGCGACATTTTAGTTCTTAATTGCATGGTTCCTGTTTCTTTTTTTAAGAAATATTGCTAACAGGTGTTCACAAACTTCTTTCACATTCTTCACCAAATCTCGTAGATGAGATTTCATTATATAAGTCGTAATAAAGAGTTACTTACATTTAGTGCTAGATATATCATGAGTTTTCGAAAGCATTATGACAGAATTTATATTAGTATATAGGTGCTGAAATAATGGCAGCAAAAACAAGGAAGACAGTAAGAGAGAGACTTACACACAGTTACTGGAGTATCACAAGTCGGTCTCATATCTATACACATATTCTGATAATTCATCTTGAGGCAAGTGTGTGAAGACTGAGACTCCTTTTAACGTATTTCACTTCTGTGGAAAAGATTTTCGTGGACAAGGAGGTCTGTACTCTGACTAGTGAATCATATTTCGTAAAATAATTCTTCGAAGATTTGAAGAACAAAAATATTTAACGTAATGTATCAGTTCACTATTGTGCATAGAGAATTTGGTAAACAAAATCAAATTGCACGTATACTAACAACGGTGAGATCAGTGTCTTAACATGAACGGTGAAATTTGTAGCTGATTTTGTTTCTGGTTTATTTTCACAGAGTAAAATTATGAGCATCCGACGAAAGAGTCGAGCAACGCATGCCTGTGACCGTGCTAGTTTTGTAATAATGCGGGCTGATGGTATGTCCCTCCGTGCAATTGCTGGAGAGACTGGCTTCAGCACGTCCACCGTCTACAGGTGGATTCACCGCTACCTTCAGGAGAACAGAATCACCTCAAGTTCTGGGGAATACGGAAATTTAAAAGCAAATTTTAAAAATGATAAGGAAGCCATTCATGCCCACACTCAACAGTTTTCTAAATTCCTTATTGGTCAAATATATTCTCCATCATCTTGTTGCCAGACTAAATACTCTCAACCATTCACACAAGAGAGACAATTCAAATAATATCAAACATCTCTCTTTAAGTGCTTACAGTTTATAGAAGGGACATAAGCACATCAATCTGCATTAAATAATTTTCCTGACTAATTCAATGAACAATAAATTCCTCATCACTTCCACGTATTGTGTAACAGAAGCGTCGGTAGTTACATTATGGAGCATCATGTGAAGAATAAATATAATTACTGAAGAATTCAGAATTTGATTGAGAAAACTTTCAGAATAAATGTTAATTTTCGTGAGTTTCTACATTTCAATATGCATATCTTAACCTTCCACAGAGTTAGTCTCATTACATTAAGAAAACCCCAAACTTTATGCGGAAATTCTCGGTATTAGCTTTTGAAAAATTTCTTTCCTGCAGCGGTGTATGATTCTTCAGGATTCAACGCTGAGTTCCTTTATATTATTATTATTTTAACGAAGAGATAAAAAAAAGAAACAATAGCAAAATAATCTGAAGATTAAAAAAAAAAGGTAAACCAGGTGCTGGGAAACGAGGACGTCTTTGGATGTCCTACGTAATGTGGCCACAACGTCTTCTCATAGTTGGCTTTTCCTCTGTTATATTGAGAGAGTCTACACGGTGCCAGTTTTTTAGATTTGCTTTACGTATAAAACACTAGGAAGGTTTCTTTTAAATTTAAGATTAACTACGACAAATGAAAGAGACAAGTATGATATTTGTTTATGAGTAACAACAATCATGTCAAGAAAGTTTTCTTAAAGGGTAAAACCTGGTATAACAAAATTCTTTTCTCAGTTGTCTTAGTTGAAATTTTAATTCATTTCATTAAAGTGTGTTAGCACAGGATATGTACAGTGCGAAAGATTCAGTGTTCCTACCAGAAGTAACATTCTCGATCCAAGTTATTAACATGATAAAATATGCCATAACGAATTTGTTAATTCAATTTTACGAAAAGAACATTTGAGAAAATAAGGGAAGAGTGTGAACCGACTCTCACAGTAATTATTAGCATAATCTAATTATTCAACAAAATTTAAACATTATATTCTAACTGCTCACTTAAGTACCTTTAAGTCAGGTAATTATATTTAAGGAATCTTTTAGTTTAAGAGAAAATATTTATTAGATTCAGTGCTGTAGACAGCATGAAGGTAATTAATGGTTCATATAATCTCTACAAACCTTGACAAAATAAAGTGTAAAATCTAACATATACTTTAACCAGGTATACTTAAGTGCAAGTGTTAACCAAGAAATTGAAGGTGAGAACATGTAACTTTTGTTACATTCAGTAGTGTTAGATTTTATTATTATTATTATTAATAGTAGTACTATAATTGCCTTTATTATTATTATTATTATTATTATTATTATTATTATTATTATTATTATTATTATTGTTGTTGTTATTGATTTTATTTTTAGGATTCTAATATTTAAATATATACACGAAGGACGTATGGCTTATGCACTAAAACCTTGGAAGTTGGGGTTTAAGGTAGTGGGTAGCAAAGTTGTGGAGAAAGTCATCCTTGGGACAACTGGTCCTATTTAAAAAGTCACAGATAAAACTCCGTTATAACGTTCTAACTTTGAGTCATGAGTGCAGTTCTTATAAGTGTATCAGGTTGTTGATGTCTAAAGTGAAGTCTATTGCTCCCTGATGGATAATGCAGTCTTTTAATATATGATGGGCTGACAGAATTTCAAGAAATGATGTGTTCATGTTTGAGGAGTGAGTATGTAATGTAATTAATCACGGAACTTGTACATGAGTTAATAGGGTTATCAAAGCTTATTCCTTAATTAGCATTGACAATGGGTTGGGTAAATATTATTGTTAGTGTGTTTGGATTTCAGGACATCTCCAGTATGGGCCAATAGGCCTACTGCAATGAGAAGCAATGAAAGAATGTATTTAGGAACAAAGATACAATTTGGTGAATTGTTGGTCACCAACTCAGACAATGATTAATGACAGCAGTTTTGAAGTCGTTGAGAGAATAGTGGAAAACAGTCTGAAAAATGACCTTCTTCTTGTAGTGTTGGTGGGCCATGAATAGCAAAACGAGCCACTGAATCTGCTTATTCATTGGCCTAAATGTCAGTGTTCACGAACCTAGATAAAAAACAAAAGCTTTCTTTTTACTTCCCGAAATACTGCTTAGAAATTTTTATACGCTAATAGCAGTAGGATGTGAAGAGGTAATAACTCAATTTGGAAAACAAAATAATATAAGTTTGAATGCTAGAAAGCGACAAGTAACAAAAATAGTAACCAGAACTTTCAAGCAACATATAGTAATAATACCTTTGACGTTAGGTGATTTACACCTGTTATGGCACATTACTACCACATTAGTATGTGAATGCGCCTGTGTTAATTGAATCCTCGGAATTTTTCAGGATTAAAGGTAAATGTTTGATTTAGGGTTAACTTTAAGAGAACGTAAGTTTAAAAAAATAAGCAGAGTTTGATTATGGTGAATAAAGAAACATTTTATAAAAGCGAGACAAAAAAAATGAGTCTTATTACATCAGACTCTCCCGTACAGAGTAACGCAGATGTTAATGTTGAGGATCGACGATGTTGATTCCCAATGTAATGTTTACAGGCAACATTCTTTACTGTAAAATAGAGAAAACATATAGAAGGGAAATAAAAAAAAACTTGTTTTCTTTTACAAATGAATAATACAAATTCTAAATGCTAATGTTCTATATCTTACATGTTTAGTAATGAGATTTTTTTATTGACTTCGGTGAAAATATGACTGACATCTATGTACATAATTCTGACGACAGTATATATTACTCTAAAACTGTGAATTTAACACTAACGTCAGTGTTAATCACATATTTCAGTGTTTTTTTTCAATAACATTAGTGAATTTAACACTACCATCAATATGTATTACACTGACTTCAGTGTATATGACACTGACATCAGTATATTTAACCTTGATATTGGAATACATAGCATCAATATGAGTGTATATAACACGGGATTCACAACACTGTTGTTAGTGTATACAGCACTGATATGAGAGCATATAACACTAATATCAGAGTATAGAATATATCACTAATGTCAGTGTGTATACCACTGATGTCAATTTATATAACACTGATATCAGTTTAAACTGGATAAAATCTCCAAACCTCTTCACAGCAGTAAAGACGTTTGACACATCATCCTTGTGGTTGATACATCATCATTGTGGTTGATACATCATCACTGTGGTTGATACATCATCACTGTGGTTGATACATCATTGTGGTTGATACATCATCACTGTGGTTGATACATCATCACTGTGGTTGATACATCATTGTGGTTGATACATCATCACTGTGGTTGATACATCATCACTGTGGTTGATACATCATTGTGGTTGATACATCATCACTGTGGTTGATACATCATTGTGGTTGATACATCATCACTGTGGTTGATACATCATCACTGTGGTTGATACATCATTGTGGTTGATACATCATCACTGTGGTTGATACATCATCACTGTGGTTGATACATCATTGAGGTTGATACATCATTGTGGTTGATACATCATTGTGGTTGATACATCATCACTATGGTTGATACGTCATCACTGTAGTTGACACATTATCACTGTGGTTGAGACATCACTGTGATTAATACATAATCACTGTAGTTGATACATCATCACCGTAGTTGATACATGATCAGTGTGGTTGATTTATCGTCACTGTGGTTGATACATCATCACTGTTGTTGATACATCATCACTGTGGTTGATACATCATTGTGGTTGATACATCATCACTGTAGTTGATAAATCATTGTGGTTGATACATTATCACTGTGGTTGATTCATCATCACGGTACTTGATATATAATCACCGTAGCTGATACATGATCAATGGGGTTGACACATCGTCACTGTAATTGATACATTATCACTGTAGTTCATACATCACTGTAATTGATATATCTTCACCTTAGCCATAATTGTTCTTGATACCTCATCACTGTAGCCATTATTGTTCTTGATACGTCATCACTGTAGCCATTATTGTTCTTGATGGTATAAACCTTGGTAATAAATACCGACAAGTTGGTTTAGAAAGACACGTAAGCAAACACTATAACATATTTATTAGAAAACGTTTCGGTCCTGGGACCTTGATCACTTCTAACATACAGAGGTAGAAAGACATTATATATATAGGCGGAGAGTGAGATGTGACGCACGTGACCTGAGGAATGTCATAAGAACATAAGAATGGAGGAACACTGTAGAAGGCCTACTGGCCCATGCGAGGCAGGTCCTTATCAAAACAACCTCTGCCTATGATGAGGACGGGTAGACGATGAAATCATGTGACTCCTGTGTTGCTGGGTTGGTGCTGCTTAAGTATCATGTATGCCAATGTTTTTGAAATTTTGTAGTTTCCAGTGTTGCGTTCTATAGTGTCGGTGACGGTGATTAGTGAGGCTTCTAGGCACCGTCGGCGTCTGAGGTCTGGTTCGGTGAGAACGAGTTGTGCCTCATTCCAGTTCATCAAATGCCCCGTAGAGTCTCTGTGGAGGACACAGGCGTACCTTACATCGTCTCTGTTAGAGGCATTTCGATGCTCATTCAGGCGGACTGCAAGATCTCTGCCTGTCTCGCCTACATATTTCTTGGGACAGAACCCACAGGGGATAGTGTAGACGCCTGCTGTAGAAGTTAGAGGTGTGGGGCTGCGTTTAGTAGTGAGGTCTTTGATAGAGGATGTGTTTATGGTGGAAACGTTGATGTTACTCATAGCAAGTGCCCGGCGAGTATTCGTGGCAACATCGCCACATGGGAGTACTATGAACTGTTTAGGGGGCTGTTCCTTGGGCGGTTTGTTGAGGATAGCTTGTGCCTTGAGTCTGCAATCTCGGATGAAGAAAGATGGGAACTGAAGACGTGTAAAGGCTTGTGTTATGTAAGTGCATTCTTCTTCTAGAAAACAAGGGCTGGAGATGCGAAGAGCTCTCAAGAAGAAGCCAATGAGGACTCTCTTAGTGCGGGTATCTTGGTGTGAATAAAAGTGTATAAGATCGTCCTTGTTGGTAGGTTTTCTATACACTTTGAAGAGAAGTTTGTCACTGTCGGGAGATCTGCACAGTAGAACGTCGAGGAAAGGAAGTTTGCCATCATTTTCGAGTTCAAGTGTAAACTTTATTGATGGTTCAACTGCATTGATCTTGTTGAGAAGGGCCTGGATATTGAGACGTCTCGGATAGAAAACCAATATATCATCAACGTATCTTAGCCAGGTAACGGTGTTGGGAATGAGTTACTTACATAACACAAGCCTTTACACGTCTTCAGTTCCCATCTTTCTTCATCCGAGATTGCAGACTCAAGGCACAAGCTATCCTCAACAAACCGCCCATTGAACAGCCCCCTAAACAGTTCATAGTACTCCCATGTGGCGATGTTGCCACGAATACTCGCCGGGTACTTGCTATGAGTAACATCAACGTTTCCACCATAAACACATTCTCTATCAAAGACCTCACTACTAAACGCAGCCCCACACCTCTAACTTCTACAGCAGGCGTCTACACTATCCCCTGTGGGTTCTGTCCCAAGAAATATTTAGGCGAGGCAGGCAGAGATCTTGCAGTCCGCCTGAATGAGCATCGAAATGCCTCTAACAGAGACGATGTAAGGTACGCCTGTGTCCTCCACAGAGACTCTACGGGGCATTTGATGAACTGGAACGAGGCACAACTCGTTCTCACCGAACCAGACCTCAGACGCCGACGGTGCCTAGAAGCCTCACTAATCACCGTCACCGACACTATAGAACGCAACACTGGAAACTACAAAATTTCAAAAACATTGGCATACATGATACTTAAGCAGCACCAACCCAACAACACAGGAGTCACATGATTTCATCGTCTACCCGTCCTCGTCATAGGCAGAGGTTGTTTTGATAAGGACCTGCCTCGCATGGGCCAGTAGGTCTTCTACAGTGTTCCTCCATTCTTATGTTCTTATGACATTCCTCAGGTCACGTGCGTCACATCTCACTCTCCACCTATATATATAATGTCTTTCTACCTCTGTATGTTAGAAGTGATCAAGGTCCCAGGACCGAAACGTTTTCTAATAAATATGTTATAGTGATTGTTCTTGATACATCATCACTGTAGCCATTATTGTTCTTGATACATCATCACTAGTCATTACAGCAATTGACATATCATCACTGTAACCATGACTGAAATTGATACATGACTGTAACCATGACTGTAGCTAACACATTATCAAAGTTGATACATAAATTTTATATATGACAATATTATAGTTTATACAGCATCAGTGCAGCTCACACATCAATGTGGTTCACACAATATAGTGAAGTTTGTACAACATTGATGATGCTCATACATAAATGTTGCCTACAACATCAGTGAAGTTTATTCAGAATCAATATAGTGGATACTAAATATATATTTTTTCCGTATTTGATGAAAATTAAATTAAATGCAACTAATGCTAAAAATGAGTCTAGGTCAACTTTTCTAATAACAAAAATTATTGACTTACGATCAATCGCATATAATTTCTTAGTTTTCCGCTCTATTAAAAAAATGATTATAAGATGTCATGGTTCAAATTTTTCTGCTACGTGAGGGAAATTACTGTTCAATTCACGGACTGTAAGAAGCATTCTGATAAAGAATTTACCCCTGCAGCGTGCTGCTGATGTCTATAGAGTTGGTTGCAACAGTTTCAGTTTCTCCTATTTGTGAGCTTTAGGCTAAATAATATATCTCTAGGACAAAGGCCTAGAGATCATATCTTTGAGTAGTCTAGTCTCATTAAATTCCATGTACATGTTGCTGAGTAATGGGCTGAAGGGATTTTTCAAAGCCCTGCCCTGTTTTTGAGCATATTACTTGCCTTCCAACACAAACTTGCAATCCATAACACAAAGTTTAATCAGTTAAATAATTATATTCATTGTTTAGGGGAATTAGAAGTTTTTCTAATTCTTCTTCAAGGTACGTAAGCGATCTCAGGGACACTGGTAAGTGGAGCTGTGACATCAAGACTCACCAGAATAAAGTTGTGTTAAATATTTAATTTCTGGAGCCTTTCAGTAAGGCAAACATTATTTTTAATATGCGTCTCCGAGATCCTACTAACCATGGGAGTTAAAAAAACCATACCACGGACGGGGTTAGAAGCCGCCCGTGGTATGGTTTATTTGCAATCGTGTCATTACGATTTCGTGAGTCATGGGAGTTAAAAATTTAACCATCTTTTTAGATAGGTTATATGCTGCTAAGCCTACTGAACTTATAATATGACGGACTGGGTTCTCTGGTTAATGAATCTTCATCAACTCGTAAAGATACGGGAGAGTTGTGGACCACACTGACAGGTGTTTAATTAGTTTATCATTTCCCTTCAATAGCGTTTTAAGACATTTATTTGAATGGTCACTGACCTGGTTAATGGGGTTCCTAACAAGCGGTTCGTAACATTCATTATCACTCAGTAAATGGTTCATTTTACCTATGTATTCAACTTTAACTAAAATAACAACAATACTGGTTTTATCACCAATCGAGAGATGAAAGGTCTGGTCTTCCCTTTACATATATTAAATGTATCGGGCGTCAGGTCACCATGTTTTTCTAGCATGCAGAAAGATTTTCCTATGTTTACGTAATTAAAATCTTTAGTTGTTGGCATAAAGCTTATTCCAAACCCTAGTGCTGCCTGCTGTTTACTACTTAATTCTTTGCTAGACAAGTTCATTACAAACTCCAGATTTGCATGTGTGGTCCAGCTACTCTGAGCTATGAGGTGACTTAACTTCCTCGTATTCATAAGTTCGGTGTTCTCTCTGACTCTTCTAAGCTCATTGTGAATATCAAGCAAGTAGTCTTGACAACCTAGGGGAATCTTGTTAAAGAAAATCGTCTTGTCTCTCCTTATTTCTGTAAAAGCATCGTGTTTTCATGTCGTACTAGTTCAGTATTTTCAGTAAGCACTAACGTGTGTAGTCGATCAAACAGTGTAGTAGCCAACCTGACTAGCCTGTTCACTTCGGCACTTACGTAGGAATACTAACTTGAGTGTACCTTTATGGGCTTTGAAAAGTGAACGGTTGTAGGAGGTAACAGCATAAGTCAACGAAGGAAAAAAGACGTGAGAACTGGGAGAACAGTTGGCAAGTGGCGTTCATAATGCAATACAATCGAAAACATGCGATCTTAACAATGCATGACAGGCCACAGTGGATGGAGATCTTTAGCTCAAGTACTTTTACACTTTTCAGTGCGTCATCAGGAGCTGTGCAATGTTGCAAGGCATCAACAGGAGAAATAGGGTAAGTTTTTTTCAGCATATGGTAGCGCGGTGGCATCAGTAAATATATGACTGAGGGAGAGTGGCCCACCGGAATGCCAACCACACACCAGGCTCCCCAGACAACACCCCAAATGGGGTCGGGTGGAGTAGCACCACAGTATGCAGATAGCATGAGATAAAATAACTAAGAGATTAATAACCAGCCCTAAGTTTCTAACTGCTGGGAACAGATCATGGGATGTAAGAAGTTACATTACAATAGTGGATCATTTTCCTATTTTACCTACACTCAGTGGTCTGGTACCTTCTATTAAGCTCACAATAGAGCATGAAATAGACAGTACTCTACCTTTCCTAGACTTTTAATCCATCAAGTCGATAGACTCAAATTTACAGTTCACAGGAACACCGCCAATGTGTCGTCACACATTCATTATTTTTCCACTCATGAATCTAGGGTTAAAAGAAGTGTTTTCCTTACAATGTTCCTGAAAGCTTTCCATATCTGCAGTCCTGAGAAATTAGAAGATGAAATCAACAAGATATTTAACATAGCCACAAATCTTAGATACCACAGGGATTTTGTTGAGAAGGCCCTACTGTCAGCAAGGAAGAATTTCTACAGGACTGAACCTAAGGAAACTCCAGACAGAAAAATTGTATGGGTCTTGTCATACAATGACAACATGGTCTACCTGAGTAAGGCACTAAAAAAATTCAATATGAATCTGACTTTCAAAAACACTATTAAAGTGAAATAGAGATTGATTAAAAACACACCACCTAATATTGTGAGTGGTGTCTACAAGATGCCGTGCACCCTTTGCCCATTCTCATATACTGGACAGACAGGTAAACCTCTAAAAACTAGATTATCCCAACACCAATATTCAATCAGGACAGGCCATGTGTCGAATGCGATTTTCAACCATGTCGGCTCTTGCAATCATTTACTTGAGTGGGCTGCAGAACAGATAATTGTACCCAACAGTTCCGTCATGGAAAGAAAAATAATTGAGTCCTCCCTCTTGAAACATGATAGGAATACCGTATACAACTGAAGTTATGGGCTGTACAAACTCGACAGTTATTTAGTGGAGTCTATTCTGTACAGTTTTAAACAACAATGTTATGTAAAAGAACAGCATTGCTCCTTGCGCCAGGAA
The DNA here is from genome assembly GCF_038502225.1 of Cherax quadricarinatus. Lineage (NCBI taxonomy): Eukaryota > Metazoa > Arthropoda > Malacostraca > Decapoda > Parastacidae > Cherax > Cherax quadricarinatus. The sequence goes on from NC_091307.1 coordinate 46,700,097, forward strand.
GTTTCGTGATGTTTCGGTTATGTTCGACCTGAGTCTGCAAACTGAACATCTTGTTAAGTCCATTGCGAGCATCGATATTTAATATGTTAGCTCTATCATGACCGTCGATATAACCCACTCAGCTACAGGTGCTCTAGGTGGTGTGCTGCAATACAGACTGCATCCTGAGTGATATAACATCAATAGTAAGGAAGTAGGAATGGGGGTTCATGTAGGTATGGGTGCACATGTACAATCATCCTAGGATAGCCCATAAGAAATGCAGAGTGACCTATTGAGGTCCTAACCCGTCTGGGTACAGTTGTACAAGATAAACACAGTTGACTGCAACATGGTGATTGCAACTAGTTTAGTGGTTTACTTAATTAGGTTGTTAGCATTATTATAATGATAATGATATATTAATGATAGCAGTGGATCATAGTGACTAATAATGATAGTAATGGTGTTAAAAAAAACAGGAAATGCTTAGTAATTATAAGAAAGAAATACTTGAATATAGGAGAATTCACACAGGCATATTAACTGACACAGAGAGTATTCCCCAATATTCTAGAACGTTCTGTAACACCGGTTGACAAAATGACGGATTTATTCCTTCTCTTTCATTAGTTTGAAGGTTGTTCACATTAGCTGCATTCCGTATATAAATGATCCACTATTGCAATGTAACTTCTTACGTCACGTGACTTGTTGACAGCGATAAGGGCTGGCTATTAACTTTCTCCTAGTAATGCATTCCGCTGAGAAGTGTGAAAGTACATGAGGTAAACCTCCCCACCCCTCGTGACTTATCTTGCATATATATATATATATATATATATATATATATATATATATATATATATATATATATATATATATATATATATATATATATATATATATATATATATATATATATATATATATATATTTATATATATATATATAGACAAAACATTCACAAAGAAACAATAGAAAGTAAAACAACATAGGTAACTCAGAGCTCCCCGGCGGTGGGCCACGTGCCCAGAATGCTGCAGGCATTTCCTCTCTGGATCGAAATATATATATATATATATATATATATATATTTATATATATATATATATATATATATATATATATATATATATATATATATATATATATATATATATATATATATATATATATATATATATATATATATATATATATATATATATATATTTCAACAAGTCGGCCGTCTCCCACCGAGGCAGGGTGACCCAAAAAAGAAAGAAAACAATTTTCTTCTTCTTATTCTTTTTAGTAATCTTTACAGGAAAAGGGGTTACTAGCCCATTGTTCCCGGCATTTTAGTTGACTTTTACAACACGCATGGCTTACGGAGGAAAGATTCTTATTCCACTTCCCCATGGATATAAAAGGAAAATTAATAAGATCAAGAACTATTAAGATAAAATCAAAGAAAACTCAGATGAGTGTGTTTAAATAAATGTGTACATGTATGTATAGTGTGACCTAAGTGTAAGTAGAAGTAGCAAGACATACCTGTAATCTTGCATATTTATGAGACAGACAAAAGACATCAGCAATCCCACCATCATGTAAAACAATCACAGGCTTTCGTTTTACACTCACTTGGCAGGACGGTAGTACCTCCCTGGGCGGTTGCTGTCTACCAACCTACTACCTTATATATATATATATATATATATATATATATATATATATATATATATATATATATATATATATATATATATATATATATATATATATATATTTATATATATATATATATATATATATATATATATATATATATATATATATATATATATATATATATATATCAATAACAACACTTCGCTAGCCAAGGATTCGAACCCATGTTGTACTGGCCTGCCTCAGGGTGATCCTCTGGTTTAAAGTGTCATGTGGTTCTCGCTTACAATGAGGCAGGCCAGTACAAGATGGGTTCGAGTCCTTGGCTAGCGCAGTGTTGTTATTGATATATATATATATATATATATATATATATATATATATATATATATATATATATATATATATATATATATATATATATGTGTGAGTTTGTTGTTGTATTTCACAAGATTGTTCCGTTCCGAAACTGTAGAAAAAAATATTGTTGTTGCCATAAATCAGGGGAAATCTATCTGAGCATTAGTAAGAAAATACATATCATTTAATTTAAGTAATATTCTGTTAATGTAAAATGCTCCCTCATACGTTTAGTCATATAGCGGAATTTAGTTATAGAAAGCTGTGTTTGAGGTTATGTGAAGTTTTTAATTTTTGGGGTTAAATAATTAAAAATATATCTTTTACATTAAAATATACGTTATGTAGACAGTAAAAATACATAACTGGCTTCCGAAGATTCCATCAGGGGGCAGGCCTCTAGGTAGGCATACGCAGACCTGCCTCGCTCTCACTTAGCGGCCAGGCATCCTGAGTCAACAGCTCCACTTCACTCTTCCTAGCGGGCATGGCCCTGTGGGTTGCCCCAGGGCACTTAAACACACTGCCTACGTACCACGAACCCAAATAATGTAAGAAGCCTCCAAAACTTTACCATTGATTCCCACTACCAAACACACACGAAATCTTCTACAATAAATGGTGGAAGCAGTAGTCGCAATAGGTGTGTTTGCCCTGAGAGAGGAAAGAAGAAGTAGGAAGATGTTGCCTCCACTTCATCCCCCCATACAAGAAGCATCTGTCTCTCTACAAGTTGTCCTGAAGTCGTATCTGTACGTTTGATCATTCAAACACGGGATCAGCAAGATCCAGGCCGAAATTTGCTGAATTTTACTCGAGAAATCTTCGTGGCATCACCTGGACTTCACAGCGTCCCATGCTGTTCTTCAGTCATATGTTCAGCATCGCCTGTATATTGCTACTGTTGTTGTTCAGCTCAGCATGACAATTTCAGCAAGTCAGAGGTGAATTTGTGTGGTGCTCTGAGAAGGGTGGTTGTTTCTCCACGCGTTTGTGGGTAGATGCTGAAGGAGTGGCCAGATCTTCCCTTGCCATACACCATCACGGGCTATCACCGTAGACCATTACACTCTTACACCTTCTTTGCTGTTTTTGTGTGAATTCTTTGCCAGAGCTATGTATCAGAGTGCCTGAGGTCACTCAAAGCCACGTGGATCACGAAGCGATGTATGGATAAGGCCACGTGGATCTAAAAGCCATGTGGAGCGAGCCACGTGAGTTACCAAAGCCACATAACAAGACGATGCTGCCCGCATCACTCTCCTCACGTCACGATGCTGCCTGATGTCAATCCAGTACGTCACCCAGGACGTCTGCCCGACGTCACCTCACGACGTCTGCCCCGGCGTCACCTCGCTATGTCACCCACGACGTCTGTCTCATGTCACCCTGGATGTGTTCCTGATGTCACCCTAGACATCTGCCCGATGTCACCCTGGACATCTACCTGACATCATGCTGGACGTTGCCTGACGTCACCTCGAGACGTCTGCCTGATGTCACACGACGTCTACCCGACGTCACCTCGCGACGTCACCCACGCCATGTTGCTCTGACGTCACCATGCGATGTCACCCCACAACATCCCTCACGGCGTCACGCCTGGCATCACTACATGATGTGACATCGGCAGTGCTATAATTTCACAGTGAGTAATTTTTTGCAGTATTGTCGAGAAAGATTGTGAGAAGATACATGTCACTTGTTAATTCCTCTCAGTCAGGGTTCTCAAGTGTTCGTAAATGTTTTAGTGACGATTTTTGCACAGTAAAGCATCTTTTGCTAACCATGTTGTAACCGCACATGCAGTGCAGGTGTGTGTAGTTTTCCGTGTGTCCTGTGTGGTCTGAGCCCAGATATGTGTGAACTGTGGTCTCAGCCCAGGCCATTGGTAACACCGTCGTTTTACATGTTACCCACGGTGATCGTTGACAGCTGACACTAGTCAGTCTAGGTATCAGTTTATTAGCGTCTGGACCCCCATGTGCTGGAAGCTCTTATGCTCGCCACTCGTAGATGCCATGTCTGAGTCACACCTGCTATGATTCCCAGTTGAGACTCGTTTCACTCCACCTCCTGACCGTCAGAGTGCAGTTATATGTAGAAACCCAGTCTGAGGATGCTTAGGCTAACTTCTGCTATGATTCCAACTCTGTCGAGAGAATTGCATTGTCAAGCCGCAGTAGCCCTGTCAGCAGACTACTGTCTGACTCGTGTCACAGCTTCAGTGAGCAGCCTGCACGAAGATGATGTCACTTTGACTGCTAGCCCGCTCACTCCAGTTATGGTGTAAGCTGCGACGACTCCCAAATGTTTCGCCTGAGTTGTCTCTGCTACGACTCATTTCACTCACTGACAATGACAGCCCCAGCAACAGTACCAGTCGAGAAATGTCCTCTTGAGTCGCTTGCCAGAAGAAGTCCTGCCCATTTGCAGAGTAGTGACGAAGGCTCACTCAAAGGCATGGGAAGTTGTGCCCCAGGATGAGTGAACCCTGCAGCGACGACTACGATGACTGCTTCACCGTTCCAGAGGGGACCGTACCCTGTTACATCACATCTCAGCCGCACCCATGTCTCCAGAAGTTGCAGCATCTGTTCAGAGGCAGGAAGGCGTGCAGTGATGGCCGCCGATGTTTAACATGTATATATATGTTTATATTTTGTGTTCTATGCCCTGTTCCTGCGAGAGAGACAGAGTTTTTTTCTGTTAAGCATGGCCCAGGACGACCATGGGTAGTTGGCCGAGCAAAATGTAGACAGTGAGCCTATATGGCTAGTTTCTAAAGTTTCCACCAGATGGTAGGCCCATAGGCAGGCATACCCAGACCTGCGTCGCTGTCACTTAGCGATCAGGCATCCTAGAGTCAACGATTCCATTCGTCTCTCCCTCGCGGGCACGGCCCTGAGGGTCGCCCCAGGGCACTTAAACAAACTGCCTGTGAACCACAAACCCGTTTCATGTAAAATATTTTTTTGAAAATAAATATTTTGCAAGGATTTTGGCCTATTCGACAAGTTCGGCTTGTTAACAACATATATATATATATATATATATATATATATATATATATATATATATATATATATATATATATATATATATATATATATATATATATATATATATATATATATATATATATATATATATTAAATACAAAGACGTATATTAAATAGATTTTTATTTTCAGAAAATCAACGATGATTATGAAGAATATATGGGCAGCGATGTTTCTCCTGACTGCTGTCGAGAATTATAAAGATGTCCAGTCACCAGAAGCTGTTGGTAGGTACTATTTATGTATGCATTTATTGATATATTTAACCTTTAGAATTGTATAAAAACAATTTTTTGCTAAAACTAATTTTAAACTCACCTACCTTTGCTAGGTGAGGTTTCTAATTACACACACAGCTGTGACACTACTACATATTAGGGAGAGCAACTAACAAACACAAAGATTCGCGTTCTCATACACACATGTATACACATAAACATGCTCACACACGAACTGACACATTTAGTCATGCACATATTTACAATGAGACACTCACACTATCACACCCACTCTAACACACATTTATATACTCTCATATTCTTACACACACAATGCACAGAATAACAGACAAATGCATACGTAAGTGAGCATACACACAATAAAATCGCACACTCGCCTATGAACAAGCAGCACATTATTACTACAAATAAAATACTGAAAGGAAATGACAAGATGGACTGGGCCAGAAAGTATCAGAGAAGGAACACAGGAACATTGGGAGACGACCGGCAGTTAACAGCTCAAATGAGACATAGGGATGTTAACATGCAATTCTTTAGCTTTAGAGCTGTCAGAAAGTGTAACCATATGAAGAATGAAGTAGTGGATGAAGGATCCATACACAAATTTAAGAAGAGGTACAATAAAGCTCTTGGAGCAGGGGAAGAGTGGATCTAGTAGAGAAAAGGGAAGAAGCGGAGCCATGAATCGATCCCGGTAACAGCAAATAGGTGACTACACACATACACACACACACACACACGCACACACACACACACACACACACACACACACACACAAACACACACACACACACAGTGGGAGGAGGAAAGGGCGAGGTCAGTTTTTGTGTACGGGCTCCAAGAAGCCAAGGGGGACAACTTTGAAGAAATAAAACAGGAGGAGAAAAAAATGATTGAAGGCATCATGAAAACAATAGGTGAGGGCGATATGACCCAGGTGACAAATTTTCAGAGAATTGGGTGGTTTGCGAGTGGAAGGATACGGCCTGTCAAAGTAATTTTCAAGGAAGAATCAGTTCGAACCAGGATTCTGCAAGAGAAAGCAAGACTGAGGGACAAACAGGGGTACCAGAGAGTATACCTCGACTGCGACAGAACACAAGACGAAAGGACTACACTGAAAGAGAAGGTACAGAGACGCAAGGAGGAACGAGAGGCAATGACGAAGATGAGCAGGACCCAGACACAGGAGGAAGGGCAAACACACCCCACAGAATCTCCCACCAAAAGACTCCAAGCACGACATTCCCAACGCAACTGAGCAACCTATACTACAACCCACTCACTGTTCCCTCTGCCACCAACCCCCATATCACAAACCTCACCCCAACAGCTGTCCCTTATGGGCATTCTGACCCCAACCCCATCATCACAAACCCCACTTACACCACAGCCCCATATAGGCCCCCACCAAGCCTCTCGCTCCCCCAACCCCAATATTCTTACATGACCACAATGATAGAAAAGAAACTGAAAGTTTGGTACACAAACGCGGATGGAATAACGAATAAACATGAGGAGTGGAACGAAAGAATCAGTGAAAAATCCCCAGACATCATAGCAGTCACAGAAACAAAACTCGCTGAGACAATAACAGACACAATCTTCCCAATGGGATATCAGATCCTGAGGAAAGATCGAAGGAGTAGAGGGGGAGGAGGGGTTGCACTGCTCATAAAACACCGATGGGGATTTCAGGAAATGGAAGGCATGGACATGATTGGAGAAAGAGACTACATTGTAGGTACAATTCAGTCCGGAGAACATAAAGTAGTCATTGGAGTGATGTATAACCCACCACAGAACTGCAGGAGGCCAAGAGAGAAGTACGAAGAAAACAACAGGGTGATGGTGGACACACTGGCTGAGGTGGCAAGAAGAGCTCCCTCGAGCAGAGCAAAGTTACTGGTAATGGGCGATTTCAACCACAGGGAGATCGACTGGGAAAACCTGGAGCCACATGGGGGTCCCGAAACATGGAGAGACAAGATGATGGATGTGGTACTTGAAAACCTCATGCATCAACATGTCAGGGACACAACCAGAGAGAGAGGGGAGGATGAGCCAGCAAGACTGGATCTTGTGTTCACCCTGAGCAGTTCAGACATTGAGGACATCACTTACGAGAGGCCCCTTGGAGCTAGCGATCATGTGGTTCTGAGTTTTGATTATATAGTAGAGTTACAAGTGGAGAAGGTAACAGGAACTGAAGGGGTCAGGCCAAACTATAAAAGGGGGGACTACACAGGTATGAGAAACTTCCTGCAGGAGGTTCAGTGGGACAGAGAAATAGTAGGAAAATCAGTAAACGAGATGATGGAATATGTGGCAACAAAGTGCAAGGAGGCAGAGGAAAGTTTTGTTCCCAAGGGAAACAGAAATAATAGGAAGACCAAAACGAGTCCTTGGTTTACCCGAAGGTGTAGGGAGGCAAAAACTAAGTGCAACAGAGAATGGAAAAGGTACAGGAGGCATAGGACCCAGGAAAACAAGGAGATTAGTAGAAGAGCCAGAAACGAGTATGCACAGATAATGAGGGAGGCCCAGCGACAGTATGAAAACGACATAGCATCGAAAGTCAAATCTGACCCGAAACTGCTGTATAGCCACATTAGGAGGAAGACAACAGTCAAGGACCAGGTGATAAGGCTGAGGAAAGAAGGTGGAGAACTCACAAGAAACGATCAAGAGGTATGTGAGGAGCTCAACACGAGATTTAAGGAAGTATTTACAGTAGAGACAGGAAGGACTCTGGGGGGACAGACCAGATGGGGACACCAGCAAGGAATACACCAACAAGTGTTGGACGACATACATACAGATGAGGAGGAGGTGAAGAAACTGCTAAGGGACATCGATACCTCAAAGGCAATGGGACCGGACAACATCTCCCCATGGGTCCTTAGAGAGGGAGCAGATATGTTGTGCATGCCACTTACCACAATCTTCAACACGTCCCTGGAAACTGGGCAACTACCTGAGGTATGGAAGACGGCAAATGTAGTTCCCATTTTTAAAAAAAGAGACAGAAAAGAGGCACTAAACTATAGACCTGTGTCATTGATGTGTATAGTATGCAAAATTATGGAGAAGATTATCAGGAGGAGAGTGGTGGAGCACCTGGAACGGAACAAGAGTATAAATGCCAACCAGCACGGATTCATGGAAGGCAAATCTTCTGTCACAAACCTTCTGGAGTTTTATGATAAAATAACAGAAGTAAGACACGAGAGAGAGGGGTGGGTTGATTGCATCTTCTTGGACTGCAAGAAGGCCTTTGACACAGTTCCTCACAAGAGATTAGTGCAGAAGCTAGAGCATCAGGCGCATATAACAGGAAGGGCACTGCAATGGATCAGAGAATACCTGACAGGGAGACAAAAACGAGTCATGGTACGTAATGATGTATCACAGTGGGCACCTGTGACGAGCGGGGTCCCACAGGGGTCGGTCCTAGGACCAGTGCTATTTTTGGTATATGTGAACGACATGATGGAAGGGTTAGACTCAGAAGTGTCCCTGTTTGCAGATGATGTGAAGTTAATGAGGAGAATTAAATCTGATGAGGACCAGGCAGGACTTCAAAGAGACCTGGACAGACTGGACACCTGGTCCAGCAAATGGCTTCTCGAATTTAATCCTGCCAAATGCAAAGTCATGAAGATAGGGGAAGGGCACAGAAGACCACAGACAGAGTATAGGCTAGGTGGCCAAAGATTGCAAACCTCACTCAAGGAGAAAGATCTTGGGGTGAGTATAACACCGAGCATGTCTCCGGAAGCACACATCAACCAGATAACTGCTGCAGCATATGGGCGCCTGGCAAACCTGAGAACAGCATTCCGATACCTTAGTAAGGAATCGTTCAAGACACTGTACACCTTGTATGTCAGGCCCATACTGGAGTATGCAGCACCTGTTTGGAACCCGCACTTGATAAAGCACGTCAAGAAACTAGAGAAAGTACAAAGGTTTGCGACAAGGTTAGTTCCAGAGCTAAGGGGAATGTCCTATGAAGAAAGATTAAGGGAAATCGGCCTGACGACACTGGAGGACAGGAGGGTCAGGGGAGACATGATAACGACATATAAAATACTGCGTGGAATAGACAAGGTGGACAAAGACAGGATGTTCCAGGGAGGGGACACAGAAACAAGAGGCCACAATTGGAAGTTGAAGACACAAATGAGTCAGAGAGATATTAGGAAGTATTTCTTCAGTCATAGAGTTGTAAGGCAGTGGAATAGCCTAGAAAATGACGTAGTGGAGGCAGGAACCATACACAGTTTTAAGACGAGGTTTGATAAAGCTCATGGAGCGGGGAGAGAGAGGGCCCAGTAGCAACCGGTGAAGAGGCGGGGCCAGGAGCTAAGACTCGACCCCTGCAACCACAAATAGGTGAGTACAAATAGGTGAGTACACAGTGAAGGCTTACTCAGCCCTGTAACAACTTCAGACAGTATTACCAAGGCTGGCTCCTCCTCAGGAAAATTAATGAATAGAAAAAGAAATAATAATTCACAAAGATAAACACTTTATTATTTATTAATGCAAAGATAAAACAGTGAAACATGATGTTGTATCCTGTTTGAAAGAAAAATGAAAAATGAAATGAAAATATGACATTTGAATTCAACGCTAATATGTACAGTTATACTGGGGTGTCTGGTGGAGGTTGACACCGTCTTGTAGAAATTGTAGCCGTTACTGATGATGTGGGGGGGGGGGAGGACACAGGTGTTGGTGACAACCCAACGATTAGTTCTTCAGAGTCTATAGCCTTGAATAGTCAGTCCAGATGATAGGAACACCGGTTCTTCACCACTACAAAGATGAGGGGGAGTGTCCTGTACAATTAATCAGATAGGTAGATTATAAGGTGACGTCCCAAGACCGGTTTCAGTCTGTCTCCTTCAACACTTCTCGTTGGTTGGCAGGTGACCCGATCTGTCATTCCAAGCTGGAAAGAGAGACAGGTTACCCACTGCTTAAGAAATCACTCTCCATGATAAGTGCAAGATACTTAAAAAAGGTGGTGATTATCTAAAAGTCTCATGTGGAGCTTAAAACTGAAAGGACAAAGTTTATTATTAGTCAAAAGTGAAGCTTTCAACCAATATCCACTAGAATAGGAGCAAAGGCTTTTACTTACAGTTGTGCTGGGAGCTGTGAGTCAAGTGATTACTGTTTGGCCGGAGCCCCACACGTCACCTTTCGGGGTGGGGAGAAAGGGGTGGGAGGGGATAGCGGGAGCTAGACTGACCCTACCTTAACAAACAGCCGGCAATCAAACTATTGTTACCATATACTCGCTCGCTACTCATATCTGTTGAACTTTTCCCTCACACACACACACACACACACACACACACACACACACACACACACACACATCAGAGGAAGATGCAACTATAAAGCAAAATGGAGAAGAGGCTAGAGGCAGAGAAGAAATGGGAGTCGTGAGCTGAAGTTGTGGAAGCCAAGATACTGGCCTTAGAAGACGAAGTAAATAAGGTGAAGCGGGTTACAGGGCCAGTGCCCAGAGGGGACATGATTTCTGGAAGGTATACACCTGTTAAAGGAGGGGTAAGAAGGATGGGAGGGAGACAAGACTTATGTTAACGCCCTATCTCGCCACCAGGCATGGTGGAGGAACTAAGGGGACGAGCTCTAAGTGAGGGAGGAAGAAGGTAAAGAAGTTGACAGGTCCCAGGCAAAGGCACGACCAGGCCACCATAAGTTAAAGGAAATAATAAGGGTGACAATGGCTATATACAAACGGGATACAAAGTACACGGAGGGAAAGGCAACTGGAGGAGAGGGAGAGGTCAGTTTTTATTAAGGGATTCAGGAGAGCAGAACAAGAGACTGAAATCATCATGAAATATAAGTGACAAGGACATGTTTGAGATAGTAAACATTCAGAGAATAGGGGCGTACTCAAAGGGGATAAATCGACCAGTCAAATTGATTCTCAAGACAGAAATAGTGAGGAACCAGATCCTGCAGGAGAAACCACAGCACAGGGAATCATCAACATGCAGGAGGGTGTTTCTAGACCGCGACAGAACGAGAACATAAATACAGCAGATGAGGGAGAGGACACAGAAACGAAATGGGCTAGAAAGACAGACAAGGATAGAGTCAACAGGAGACAACAAGAGCCGGAGCAGCAAACCCTGCCAGGTCCCCTTCTCCAATAAACCCCACAACCCCCCCCCCCAGAATACAATGTTGGAGAGAAAGCTGAAGGTATGGTACACAAACACTGATGAATTAGCGGTCATAGAGTCTCAAAACTCCAGCCCGTCGCGTTAGCCACTAGACCAGCTAGCCAGCGACGGGCTGGAGTTTTGCGACTCTATGACCGCGGGTTCAATCCCGGCCGGGGGTATGGACTGATGAATTAATGAATAAGTGGGAGGAGTGGCATGAAAGAGTCAAAGAGGCATCACCAGACATCATAGATGTCACAGAAACCAAGCTCACAGGAATGATAAGAGATGCCATCTTTCCAACAGGATATCAGATCCTGAGGAAAGACAGAGGGAACAGAGGGGTTGGAGGAGTGGCACTGCTCATCAAAAACCAATGGGATTTTGATGAGCTGGAGAGAGGAGATCGAGGAAAAGCAAGAGACTACATAATAGGAACACTTCAATCTGGAGATCCCAAGGGGGTAACTGCAGTGATATATAACCGATCACAGATCAGCAAAAGGCCAAGGCAAGAGAATGATGAGAGTAATTGAGCGATGGTTGACACACTTGCTGAAGTGGCCAGAAGGGCTCATGTGAGCAGGGCAAAGCTGCTGATTGTGTGTAACACTAATCACAAGGAAATCGACTGGGAGAACCTGGAGCCACATAGAGGAGCAGAAAGGTGGAGGGCTGAGATGATGGAGATGGTACTGGAAAACCTAATGTACCAACACGTAAGGGACATACCAGAGATATAGGAGAGGATGGGCCAGCATGATTGGACCTAGTATTTACCTTCAGTAGTGCAGATATTGAGGACATCACACATGAAAGACCCCTCGGGCCAGTGACCACATGGTTCTGAACCTCGAATACTTAGAAGATACAAGTGGACAGGGAAGCAAGAAGGGCAGGATGAATGAAGCCAAACTACAAGAGAGGAGACTACACAAGCATGAAGAATTTCCTGCATGGTGTTTAGTGGGACAGAAAACTGACAGGGAAGTCAGTACACGAGATGATGGAACATGCAAGGAAGCTGAGGAGAGGTTTGTTCCCAAGGGTAACAGATATAAAGAGAAAACCAGGATGAGCCCTTGATTCAGGCAAAGGAGTAGAGAGGCAAAAACCAAGTGTGCTAGAGAATGGAAGAAGTATAGAAGGCAAAGGACCCAGGAGAATAAAAAGAGCATTTATATAGCCAAAAATGAATATGCACAGGTAACAAAGGAGGTCCAGTGACAACACGAGAATGTCATAGCAGTGAAAGCTAAATCTGAACCAAAGCTCTTGTACAGCCACATCAGGAGGAAAACAACGATCAAGGACCAGGTAATCAGGCTGGGGAAGGAAGGAGGGGAGATCACAAGAAACGACCTCGAAGTATGTGAGGATCTCAACATGAGACTCAAAGAAGTGTTCACAAAGGAGACAGAAGGGACTTCAGAAAGACAGAGAGGTAGGTAGACCATCAACTGATGGACACAATACATACAACAAAAGAAGAAGTGAAGAGCCTGCTAAGGGAGCTAGATACCTCGAAGGTGATGGAGGCCAGATAACATCTCTCCATAGGCCCTGAGAGAGGGAGGCGCTATGTGTACCACTAACAACAATCTTCAACACTTCTATCGAAACAGGGCGACTACCTGAGGTACTGAAGATAGCAGACGTAGTCCCAGGATTTAAAAAAGGAGACAGACTCGAATCATTAAACTACAGACCAATGTCACTGACATGTAAAGTATGCAAAGTCATGGAAAAGATTATCAGTAGGAGAGTGGTGGAGCACCTAGAAAGGAATAAGCTTATCAATGACAGCCAGCATGGTTTCAAGGATGGGAAATCCTGTGTCACAAACCTACTAGAGTTCTATGACAGGGTGACAGCAGTGTGAGAAGAGAGAGATTGGTGGGTATCTTGCTTTTTCTTGCACTGTACGAAGGCTTTTGACAAAGTTCCACAAAACAGATTATTTCAAAAGCTGGAGGGTCAGGCAGGGATAACAAAGAAGGTACCGCAATGGATCAGGGAATACCTGTTAGGAAAACGACAGCGACTCATGGTACGTGGCGAGGTGTCAGAGTGAGGGCCAGTGAAGATTGGGGTTCCACAGGGGTCAGTAATAGGACCTGTGCTGTTTCTGGTATTTGCAAACGACATGACGGAAGAAAAGACTCAGAAGTGTCCTTGTTTGCAGATGATGTGAAGTTGATGAGACGAATTCAATCGGCCGAGGACCAAACAGAACTGCAAAGGAATCCGGGCAGGCTGCAGTCCTGCTAAAGCAACTGACTCTTGGAGTTCAACCCCACCAAGTGCAAAGTCATGAAGATTTGGGAGTGGCAAAAAGACCGCAGACGGAGTACGGTCTAGGGGACAAGAGGCTGCAAACCTCACTCAAGGAAAAGGATCTTGGGGTGAATATAACGCCGGGCACAACTCCTGAGGTGCACATCATCCAAATAACTGCTGAGGCAGAGGGATAAGGGGGGATATGACAAAAGCATATAAAATATTAAGAGGAATCGACAAGATGGACAGAGAGAGGATGTTCCAGAGATGGGACACAGCAAGGAGGGGTCAGGGTTGAATGTTGTAGACTCAGGTAAATCACAGCGATTTTAGGAAGTATAACTTTACTCAGAGTTTTCAGGAAGTGGAATAGTCTGGGAAGTGATGTAATTGAGGCAGGATCCATATATAGCTTCACGAAGAGGTATGATAAAGCTCATGGAGCAGGAAGAGTGACCTAGTAGCGACCAGTGAAGAAGCGGGGCCAGGAGCTGTAACTTGACCCCTGTAATAAGTAATACATACACACAGACACACACAGGCACACAGACACAGACACACACAGGCACACAGACACAGATACACACACACACACACACACACACATACACACACACACACACACACACACACACATACACGCACACACACACACATACACACACACTCACACGCACACACACACACACTCACACACACACACTCACACACACACACACACACACACACACAGACACACACACACACACACGCACACACACACACACTCACACACACACACTCACACACACACACACACACACACACACACACACACACACACACACACACACACACACACACACACACACATACACACACACACACGCACACACACACACACACCGTCAGTCAGTAGACGTGGATCACAAGGCTCCGAGATCTTTAGTGGTTTTTAAGGCTTGCAACAACTGCTAGCAGTAATCAGCGGTAGTGACAACGTCAGTGAACAATCCTACGAGTGATAACCAGAGTTATTAGTTAAAAAAAGTCGAGAGGAAGCCTGAAATCTTTAATATTTCAAAGTGTCAAACCGTTAGTGGTTAGTAGGCTTCTGTTGCTACACAGATTCAAATATACAAAGATTCAAGTGAGTGTGGAAGCGGGTGTTCAAGAATTTCGAGAGATTGGATAACAAGTGAAATGTGG
>NC_091307.1:46717577-46720077 GCF_038502225.1 Cherax quadricarinatus
AAATGACAGATCCATCCAGGATGGGTCCAGGCGAGAGATGAGACGTCTTGCTCTGTTCTCTACTCTGTCAAGCAGTCGCAGATGAGAGGGGGGACAGGCAAACCAAGAAAGTGGAGCATACTCAAGGTGTGAGCGTACTTGTGCCTCGTACAGTATCTTGCAACCCCTACTGTCAAGCAGATGCGAGATACGGCGAAGTGCTGTAAGCTTCCTGGCTGCCTTGTTTGCAAGATTTACAACATGGTTCTTCATGGTTAGTTTGGAGTCAAATTTCACCCCAAGGATATCAACTTCTTCTCCAAGTGCCAACATCCTCCCATTCATCCTTACTACTGCACCAGCATTACCATCATGGTGCCTAGAGACGATCATCATTTGCGTTTTCTCAGGTGCAAATGTTACTTGCCATCTATTTCCCCAAGCTGATATAGCTCTCAGCTGGTGATTGATGTAGCTTAGAGCAGCTGGCATTTCTTCTCTTGGATAAGTGAATGTCAGTGTACAGTCGTCTGCATATGCATGTGATTCTGGGATGAGATGAAGAAGGTCGTTGAAGTAGACATTCCATAACAGTGGACCCAGCACACTTCCTTGTGGAACGCTTGCCCCAATAGGATGTCTTGCTGATTCCGTTCCATTGAGGACTACACTTAGAGATCTACCATGAAGGTAATCACTGAGGAGACATAGCGTAGAGCCTGCAATTCCCAGTGCTTGAAGTTTTGCTAAGAGGCCCTGGTGCCACACCCGGTCGAAAGCGCCAGCAATGTCCAGTGCTACCACACAGCTGACTTTGGATTCATCCAGTGACTGGTGCCACTTAGTGGAGAGGTTTAACAACAGATCAGCAGCAGAGTAACCTTTCCTGAAGCCATATTGACGATCACAAAGTAGTGAGTGGTAGTCAAAAAAATCTGTCATTTGTCTTGAGATTATTGTCTCAAGGATCTTACCAGTGATTGACAGGAGTGACACTGGTCTGTAGTTGCTGATTTCTGCTCTGCTCTTCTTTTTGTGAACAGGGACTACATTTGCCTCTTTCCATGGAGAGGGCCATTTGCACTGTACTAGGCAGTGCTGAAAGATGCGAGTTAGAGGTGCTGCTAGCTGGTCTGCACATCTTCTCAACAATCTTGGGCTCAACTTGTCTGGGCCCACAGCCTTTTCTTGGTCAAGTGATTTAAGAAGGAAATGCACCTCCTCCTGCCTTATTGTCACCCCTGACAGTTTTGACACAGTTCTTGCAGCTAGCCAAGGAGGGTCCCTTGCTGGATCAGGAACTTGCATTTTGGTAGCAAAGTGTTCAGCAAAGAGGTCCGCTTTCTCTTGACTACTAGTAGAGGTGGTCCCATCCTGTCGATTTAGAGGTGGAATAAGTTCATCAGGCAGATAACCTTGTCTGTCCTTGACCAGGGACCACCAGGTTTTGGAGCCTACCCTACCTGATGCTAACTTTCTTTTAGTGTCCAACTCCCATTTAGCAATGGCCCACTTTTGAACATCACCCATATGCCTACAGGCTTGCATGTGCAAGTTCCTGTTATAGGTGGTAGGATGTCTCTTATACCTTCGCCATGCTTTGTACTTAGCAGTAGCAGCCTCTCTACAACGAAAGCCAAACCAAGGCTGATCTGTAGGCTTTGTCACATATTGCCGGTGAGGAATGTGTTCTTGTTGCAGATTAAGGATGTGTCCAGTGAAGGCTTTCACTTGGTTGTCAACATCCCCCTGGAGAAGAGCATTCCAGTCGGTGGTGGCGAGCTCAGAGCAAAGGGCTGGCCAATTACCTCTTTCCCATAGCCAGGTTGTGCGTGTGGACTCCTCACCTCGTTCTGTTGGGATCTTAAGTGTGGTAAAAACAGCCTTGTGGTCAGACGATCCAACGTACCCGAGGGGTTGACAAGTGACTATGCCTTCTGCCAGATCACTCACTACTGGGTCAAGGGAGGAGCCAGAGATATGAGTAGGGAAATCAACAAAGTTTCTCATGTCAAACACTGCAAGAAGGTCATCAAAGTCCCTCTGTATAAGGTGCTGGTTGAGGTCACCAACAATTATAATATGTTGACAGTTGTGTTGTAGCAGAAGGGAGTCAATATTTTCCATTAGGAAGTTGATAGGGTCTGCATGTTGCCACTGAGGTCTGTACATTGCACATGCTAGTACAGAGGTACTAGTGTTTATACAGAGCTTGAAGAACATCATTTCAAGATGTGTAGGGGTGGCAACATCTATGTGCTGGGCATGAACACTTTTAGAGAAGCACACAGCAACACCACCTCCTTGCCCTTGCCTGTCTCTTCTCATCCATGAGGTGTAGCCAGCAATTCTTGCAAAATTTTCTGGAGTCCTGTCATCCAAAAATGTTTCAACAACAGCTATCATGTCGGGACGTCGAGTGTTCACAAAGCTATGTGTGAGCTCTCCAACATTAGTAATGAAACCTCTAATGTTGGCCGACAGGATGCTGATAGACTGGCTCCTCATGATGAAGTGGTCA
>NC_091307.1:46727577-46805077 GCF_038502225.1 Cherax quadricarinatus
TCTCTCTCTCTCTTTCTCTCTCCCCCTTTCTCTCATCCTCTCTCTCATCCTCTCTCTCTTCTTCTCTCTTTTCCTTTCACTCTTTCTCTCTCTCTTCCTCTCTCTCTCCCTCTCCCTCTCTCTCTTCCTCTCTTACTCTCTCTCTTCCTCTTCTTTTCTCTCTCTCTTCCCTTGTCACTCCCCCCTCTCTCTTACCTTTTCCCTCTCTCACTTTCTCCCCCCTTTTCCCTTCTTTTCCCCTCCTTTTAGGCTCCCCTTCTCTCTCTCCCTGTCTCTAACTCTCTCCCCTTATTCTTTTTCTCTTTCTCTCTTTCATTAAAAAAAAAAAAAAAAAAAATGGTTGGGACTCGCAGGAATCAGGGATCAGATGACAATGGTACTGGTAGGGAGGAATGGATGGAGGAACAGTGGAAAAGGATAGAGCAAGAATGGGAGAGAAAATTAGGACAGCTTTCTGAAAAAATTGAGAAAGAGCTCTCTGTGAAATGGGAAAAGAGGTTGGAGAAGGAGACGAAGAATTGGGAGGCACAAGTCGAAACTGCAGTAGCCAGGGTAAAGGTCCTAGAATTTGAGGTAAACAGGCTGAAGCAAGTCTCAGGGGTAGTGACCAGAGAAGACACACCATACGATGATGAGAGGCTGAACAGGAAGGAAGGAGATATGAATTATGCTAAGGTCATATCAACCTGCAAAGAAGGGCCAGGGAGTGGAAGGGAAGAGCAGATGGGTGCAGACGGAGAGGGAGATAGGTCGAATGTTGAGGCACAACCATGCTACCAAGAGCCACTGGAAAAATCAAGGGAGAAAATGACCACATACAGTCAGGAACCAGAGTCACAGAGGAAGAGGCAATGGGAGGAGGAAACGGCAAAATCAGTGATTATCCATTGGCTTCAGGAGAGAGAGGAAAGGACACACACTGAAAGACGGCAGGAAGAAAGAAAGGAGATTGAGAAAATCATCACGGAAATAGGGGGAGAAGACATGGATGAGATTGTAAATTTTCAGAGAATAGGGGGGTACTTGAAGGGGAGAAACCGACCGATCAAACTGATTCTCAGGACAGAAACAGTGTGGAACAGGATCCTCCAAGAGAAACCACGGTTGAAAAGTTCGGAAGAGTACAAGAAGGTGTTCCTAGACAGAGACAGAACACAAACAGAGAGAAAGCAGCTGAGGGAGAGGACAAAAAAGCGAAAGGAGCTAGGAAAGGAGACAAGGATGGAACCAGCAGAGATCAGTCAGAGCAGAACAGAGCAGCAAGGGCAAGCACACACACAACTATCCTCAGAACCCCACAACCTATCACACCATCCCAACACACAATACAATCCATACCCACAGCTTCCACCCAACCCCCAACCATAGAATCCCACAGTATGCTACCAGGTCTCCCACCCCCACCGTCCCCTCAAACCACAGTGTTGGAAAGGAAACTGAAGGTATGGTACACAAACGCTGATGGAATAACAAACAAGTGGGAGGAGTGGCACGAAAGAGTAAAGGAGGCATCACCAGACATCATAGCAATCACAGAAACCAAGCTTACAGGTATGATAACAGATGCCATCTTTCCAGCGGGATACCAGATCCAGAGAAAAGACAGAAGGAACAGGGGGGGGGGAGGTGGAGGAGTGGCATTGCTGAACAAACACCGATGGAATTTTGATGAGCTGGAGAGAGGAGACAGTGGAGAAGAAAGTGATTACATAGCGGGAACGCTTCACTCTGGTGGTCCCAAGGTGATAATTGCAGTGATGTATAACCCACCACAGAAGAGCAGGAGGCCAAGGCAAGAGTATGACGAGAGCAATAGAGCGATGGTTGACACACTGGCTGCAGTGGTCAGAAGAGCTCATGCATGCTGGGCAAAGCTCCTGATCATGGGCGACTTTAACCACAAGGAGATTGAATGGGAGAACTGGAGCCACATGGGGGCCAAGATACATGGAGGGCTAAGATGATGGAGGTGGTACTGGAAAACTTAAGGAGAGGATGAACCAGCAAGACTGGACTTAGTATTCACCTTGAGCAGTGCAGATATTGAGGACATCACATATGAAAGACCCCTTGGGGCCAGCGATCATGTGGTTTTGAGCTTCGAATACACAGTAGAGCTACAAGTGGAGGGGGAAACAGGAAGGCCAGGACAAATGAAGCCAAACTACTGGAAAGGGGACTACACAGGAATGAGGAACTTCCTGAATGAGGTTCAGTGGGACAGAGAACTGGCAGGGAAACCAGTTAATGAGATGATGGAATATGTAGTCACAATGTGCAAGGAGGCTGAGGAGAGGTTTGTACCCAAGGGTAACAGGAATAATGAAAAAGCCAGGATGAGCCCATGGTTCACTCAAAGATGCAAGGAGGCAAAAACCAAGTGTGCTAGGGAATGGAAGAAATATAGAAGGCAAAGGACCCAGGAGAATAAGGAGAGCAGTCGTAGAGCCAGAAACGAATATGCACAGATAAGAAGGGAGGCCCAACGTCAATATGAAAACGACATAGCAGCAAAAGCCAAATCTGACCCGAAGCTGTTATACATCCACATCAGGAAGAAAACAACCGTTAAGGACCAGGTAATCAGGCTAAGGAAGGAAGGAGGAGAGACAACAAGAAATGACCGTGAAGTATGTGAGGAACTCAACAAGAGATTCAAAGAAGTGTTCACAGAGGAGACAGAAGGGGCTCCAGAAAGACGGAGAGGTGGGGTACACCACCATGTGCTGGACACAGTACACACAACCGAGGAAGAAGTGAAGAGGCTTCTGAGTGAGCTAGATACCTCAAAGGCAATGGGGCCAGACAACATCTCTCCATGGGTCCTGAGAGAGGGAGCAGAGGCGCTATGTGTACCCCTAACAACAATATTCAATACATCTATCGAAACAGGGAGATTGCCTGAGGCATGGAAGACAGCAAATGTGGTCCCAATCTTTAAAAAAGGAGACAGACATGAAGCACTAAACTACAGACCAGTGTCACTGACATGTATAGCATGCAAAATCATGGAAAAGATTGTCAGGAGAAGAATGGTGGAACATCTAGAAAGGAATGATCTCATCACCAACAGCCAACATGGTTTCAGAGATGGGAAATCCTGTGTCACAAACCTACTGGAGTTCTATGACATGGTGACAGCAGTAAGACAAGAGAGAGAGGGGTGGGTGGATTGCATTTTCTTGGATTGCAAGAAGGCTTTTGACACAGTACCACACAATAGATTAGTGCAAAAACCGGAGGACCAAGCAGGGATAACAGGGAAGGCACTGCAATGGATCAGGGAATACTTGTTAGGAAGACAGCAGCGAGTAATGGTACGTGGCGAGGTGTCAGAATGGGCACCTGTGACCAGCGGGGTCCCACAGGGGTCAGTCCTAGGACCAGTGCTGTTTCTGGTATTTGTGAACGACATGACGGAAGGAATAAACTCCGAGGTGTCCCTGTTTGCAGATGACGTGAAGTTGATGAGAAAAGTTCATTCGATCGAAGACCAGGCAGAACTACAAAGGGATCTGGACAGGCTGCAGACCTGGTCCAGCAACTGGCTCCTGGAGTTCAATCCCACCAAGTGCAAAGTCATGAGGATTGGGGAAGGGCAAAGAAGACCGCAGACGGAGTACAGTCTAGGGGGCCAGAGACTACAAACATCACTCAAGGAAAAAGATCTTGGGGTGAGTATAACACCAGGCACATCTCCTGAAGCGCACATCAACCAAATAACTGCCGCAGCATATGGGCGCCTGGCAAACCTCAGAACAGCATTCCGACATCTTAATAAGGAATCGTTCAGTACCCTGTACACCGTGTACGTTAGGCCCATATTAGAGTATGCAGCACCAGTTTGGAACCCACACCTAGCCAAGCATGTAAAGAAACTAGAGAAAGTGCAAAGGTTTGCAACAAGACTAGTCCCAGAGTTAAGAGGTATGTCCTATGAGGAGATATTAAGGGAAATCAACCTGACGACACTGGAGGACAGGAGAGATAGGGGGGACATGATAACGACTTACAAAATACTGAGAGGAATTGACAAGGTGGACAAAGACAGGATGTTCCAGAGACTGGACACAGCAACACGGGGACACAGTTGGAAGCTGAAGACACAGATGAATCAAAGGGATGTTAGGAAGTATTTCTTCAGCCACAGAGTAGTCAGGAAGTGGAATAGTTTGGGAAGCGATGTAGTGGAGGCAGGATCCATACATAGCTTTAAGCAGAGGTACGATAAAGCTCATGGTTCAGGGAGAGTGACCTAGTAGCGACCAGTGAAGAGGCGGGGCCAGGAGCTTGGACTCGACCCCTGCAACCTCAACTAGGTGAGTATAACTAGGTGACTACACACACACACACACACACACACACACACACACACACACACACACACACACACACACTCACACACACAACACACACACACACACACACATACACAAACACACACACTCAGAGGCACTGTGAGTGCTGCTAGCAACAATTTTCAACAAATCTATTGAGTAAGGGACATTAGCAGTGGTGTATAAAACAGCAAATATTCCCAAATTTCTAGAAAGGAAAGAAAGAGGCAGTATTTACCTACAGTCCAGTTTCACTGAGATGTATAGTGTGTAAAGTCATGGAAAAGATTGCTAGGAGAGGAGTGGTGGCGCACCTTGAAAGGAATCAGCTCGTACATTACAACTAGCATGGGTTTAGTTATGTAAAATTCTTTGTCACAAACCTACTGGAGTTCTATGATAAGGTAGCAGAAGTAAGAGAAAGCAAAGTGGAATAAGTAGATTGAATTTTATTTGAGAATAAGAAGGCTTTTTACACATGAAACGAGTACAAATGTTTGAGAAGGCAACAATAACCGAAAGGGATCAAAACTGCACTTGATCAAAATACACAAGACTGTAAGAAAACAACGAGACTGTTGGTGCATATGTCTAGTCGGAACGGGTGCTTATGTCTAGCATGGTTCAATGACAAAATGCATAGACTAGGAGGAGTCTCTCTTCACAGATAGCCTACAGTGATAAATTGTCACATCTAACTGGTGACAGTGATAATTGATGATGATGACGGCCTAGTTCCAGATGGCTTCTAGGAAGGATTTATACCAGGACCACAGAAAGATAGTTTATTACCTCTTGAATTTCGCTGTTCACCGAAGGTAATCATAACACCTGAAGACACCCCGTCGACCACATAGGGACATCAGCGCAAGACAACAGAGGCAGCTAGACAACATATCCGGGGAATAATGAGCAGTGACAATGTCTGACCAGGTCAAACAAGGGGTCCTTCACTGTGAAAAATTCCTACCTTCCTGTTGTCTAACGGTATTAAGAAGGGTAAAGGAAGGTTCTATAGGGAATGGGTTATCGGGTTGCTGCCACACTTTCAAGCCGTCACTCATAAAATATAATTGTAAGGCAAATTAAGTCATAAAGCCTTAATAAGCAAATTTCCAGTCTAGAGTATGTATACATAGTTAAACTACACTATGACATTAGGTAATCATATCCGAGTTAAAAATTTTGTACATATTTATTCGTACTATACGCAAAGGACACAGCATCAAAGTTAATGTTATGCTTGTTGGTTTTAGCATGGTGGAATATTACTAAATTATCTGTGGAATAATAAGCAGAAATGTTGTGCTTAGTTACTCTGCTTGTTTGCTCAATGTGTGACTAGATGAAGGCTTAACAAGGAATTTCTTATACACTGGGATCAGCAAAGGTAAATTATTTCTTGTTTCGCTTTGAAAATTCCCGATGTACGTTTATGTTGTGACAATGTATTGCGTTTTCCATGTTCTTTCACATCATTTTGGTATAAGCAATTAGTAGAATGATATCAGAATCCCTTATGTGATAATATTTTTACCTTGTGTAGCTTTAAAAATAGGTTAGTTAAATACATGAGTGGGTGTGGGTGGGTGTGAGTTGGACCTGACTACCTTGTGCTACTAGGTCTGATGCGGTGCTCCTTCCTTAAGTGGAAGAGACCTGATTAGGTGGGTCATTGGGCTAATCTGGGGGGGGGGACATGGACCTGCTTTGCATGGGTCAGTAGGCCTGCTGCAGTGTTCCTTCTTTCTTGTGTTCTTATATTCTTATGAATTATTATTTTCTCTTTTCATCAGATTTATTTAATGAGTCCTCACATAATTTTGCATAATCTCTTGTAAGTAATATTACCATCTGATGAACGAGAAATCTCATCACCAGCTGTTCAGAGGAGACACGCTAAACTGACAACTCAGTTGGTGCATGTAGGACTGCCAAGACACATACTGCAGACTGGCATGGTTAAACAGCCGGTGGAGGCTGGCCCAACAACACAGGTGGTGCAGGCAAGTCAGGCAGCTCAAGTGGAGGCTGGTCTATTAACAGAAGAGGTAAAGACTGATATGACAACACACGTGGTGCACGCTGGGCTGAAAGCACACATGCTAGCTAAGCTGACAACGCTGGTGGTACAGGCTGGTCTGACTACACAGGTGCTGGAAGCTGTGCTTGCCTCATCGTCGCATGAAAGCACTTCTGTAATTTTCACCACTGACGGTACAACCTCACCCTGCACTCTCTACAAGGCAAGTGTCCCAGTATGGCAGTGCATTTTTTA
Organism: Cherax quadricarinatus; assembly: GCF_038502225.1. NCBI lineage: Eukaryota > Metazoa > Arthropoda > Malacostraca > Decapoda > Parastacidae > Cherax > Cherax quadricarinatus. The sequence goes on from NC_091307.1 coordinate 46,734,193, forward strand.
AGAGTAGAATATTTAAAATTTATATTTATAATAACTTTTTCCTAACATTAATTGCGGGAAAAGCAAATAAGTTTTTGAAACATGACCAATACAGCGTATGTTGTCTGTTAAGGTACCGAAGGCACTAGCGAAATTAGTAATTGGTTTTGCAAGAAAATAACACTCCGTAATGTAATTTTTCGTAATATTTCTACGAGAGGTCATGAGGTAGGGATGAATGCACTGGCAAAATAATAGTAAATAAACAAGGTAATAATACCTAACATTTAATTAAAAGTGTCTTTTAAGATAATGGATCATCGACTGCTTCCAAGAGGACTTGGATTTTTGATGAAGAAGGAGAAGGATCTCTCTTTGCTGGTTGAAAATATTAAGCTGGTATGTAGATCGCACATTGCTATGATTCCAATATTTATACTGGCTCAACACTGGATAATGTTTTGATGTATTCTCTGTCACTCAAGTTAGTGCTGTAAGAGTCGAGTAATAAGTGACCAGATGGAAAAATTTGGCGAATTTTTAGGTCGTGAACGGATTTGATGGTGTTCGGAAGCGTTCATGACCAGAGGTTCCACTGTATGTATATATATGTCCGGCAGGCCGGACTTGAGTCCTAGAGATGGGAAGTACAGAGTCTGCACTCTGAAGGAGGGTGTTAATGTTGCACTTTTATAACTGTAGTGTAAGCGCGCCTCTGGCAAGACAGTGATGGAGTGAATGATGGTGAAAGTTTTTCCTTTACGGGCTACCCTGCCTACACACACACACACACACACACACACACACACACTGCTGTCCCTCCAGTGAATACACCACAAACCGGCTGATCAGGAATAGTTCTAAGAGTATGTCTAGTGCCTCCTTGAAGACAACTAGGAATGTGCTGATAACCTTATGTATGCATTAAGGGAGGGTGTTGAAGAGTCCTGGACCCTCAACACTTATTGATTTTTCCCTCTACTCTTCATTGGAGGAATTTGCATTGTCTGCTAAACCTCTCGTGCGCGAATGCAATTATTTCAGTGTGAAAGTTTGGGACTCATTCCTCCAGCATCTTCCAGGCGAGGATTATGGTATCTTTCAAGCCTAGGTTCTATAAATTTGCAATTTTAGGTATTTCAAGCCCTCCCAGTAATTTAGGTGCATAACTGATTATTACAACCCAGGATTCCAAATGGCCTGTTACCCCGGGTGTAATGGGAGCAAATAAACACAGTAGAAAAAGTTTAGACTTATATTATCCTTCACCAATTTAGAACAGCAATATGTACACTATGTACAGTGATAAGTATAGTGCACTCCACGGTAAGCAAAGCAGAAATAGAAGCCACAAGATAGCAGACCGTGCTTCAACCAGCTCTAGAATGGGAATGACAAGGGCAGACAGGAGAGCGGTACCCACATAACCTCTGCGATTGCCAAAACCATCTTCTTATTGGCTAGAACCTGGTCACTAGTTGAACGACGGGGCCCCATCATCAACTCTTAGCAACCTGGTTCGCTGGTTGGGGGAGATAGCCTGTAAACGAGGGTGTGTACATGCGCCGAATAAAGGTTACGTACTCTTTGCATGCCACACTGATTTTAAGCGAGATGTGAAAGTTCACTGTACATTATCCAGCTAAGCAATTTTGCGATAACAACATTGTTGTGTTCCTTGAAATATTCTGACATTATAACTTTCAGGTCTCTCACATTTGGTTTACGTTCTACTAAATATTTTGTCTTCTGCTCTGATGTCATTTATATTTCCACCAGTCTTACGCAATTTAGTGTCTGAAATTTATCTTCATCGAACATCATACTGATGTCAGTTGGCAATTGGAAATCTTGGTTTATATCAGCTTGGAGGCTCACTGTCTTATGTGGAGAGGCTCTTATGGCTGAGAGACATGTTACGTTCTTATGACTGAGAGACATGTTACGTTCTCAAGGCTGAGAGGCATGTTACGTTCTTATGACTGAGAGACATGTTACATTCTTATGACTGAGAGACATGTTACATTCTTATGGCTAAGAGACATGTTACGTTCTTATGGCTGAGAGACATGTTACATTCTTATGGCTAAGAGACATGTTACATTCTTATGACTGAGAGACATGTTACATTCTTATGGCTGAGAGACATGTTACATTCTTATGGCTAAGAGACATGTTACGTTCTTATGGCTGAGAGACATGTTACATTCTTATGGCTGAGAGACATGTTACGTTCTTATGGCTGAGAGACATGTTTCATTCTTATGGCTGAGAGACATGTTACATTCTTATGGCTGAGAGACATGTTACATTCTTATGGCTGAGAGACATGTTAAATTCTTATGGCTGAGAGACATGTTACATTCTTATGGCTGAGAGACATGTTACATTCTTATGGCTGAGAGACATGTTACATTCTTATGGCTGAGAGACATGTTACGTTCTTATGGCTGAGAGACATGTTACATTCTTATGGCTGAGAGACATGTTACATTCTTATGGCTGAGAGACATGTTACATTTTTATGGCTGAGAGACATGTTACATTCTTATGGCTGAGAGACATGTTACATTCTTATGGCTGAGAGACATGTTACATTCTTATGGCTGAGAGACATGTTACGTTCTTATGGCTGACAGACATGTTTCACTCTCATAGCTGTGAGACGTCCTACTGCCGATTCCATCGTTATGATCTAATTTTAGGACACAATCCTATGTCACGTGATGCATTTGAACTCCAAAATACACTTTATGTTTATTGGTTAATGATTATAATCTTTTTAAAAAAGATATGATAAAATTATGGAACTGCTAAGTGATCCTTTTTTCCTTGAGAACTTTTCAAGATTTGATTCTCTGATCTTAATTTAATTAAACTAACTTTGTTAAATAGCTACGTTTTTCTGTTAATATTTTCCACTCTCATTACATCTGTACGAAATAACTGACAAACTGATTTATAACTGAACAGCTGCATCAGTCAACATCAGACTTGATTATTACTGTATTAAGTGACGACCCAGCCTTCATCACTGCCTTTCTGGAGTGGTCCCTCAAGAACCGCCTTCTGACGTGGTCGACAAGGGTTTTAATCGTCACTCGCTGTCGCCTTCAGAAGGTGCAGGAGCTCCACACGCCTCTCTCCAAACTGAATTCCATGTTGCTTGTTATCAGCAACGACTCGGCAAATATCAGGTGATGAATGATTTTTTAAATATAAGATTACACATACACAAAATTTACATAAACACATATGCAGACACAAACACACATATATACATGTACATGCATAAACACACACACACACACGCACACAAGACACGAGAGAGAAGGATGGGTTGATTGCATTTTCCTAGACTGCAGGAAGGCCTTTGACACAGTCCCCCACAAGAGATTAGTGCAGAAGCTGGAGGATCAGGCGCCTATAACAGGGAGGGCACTGCAATGGATCAGGGAATACCTGACAGGGAGGCAACAACGAGTCATGGTACGTGAAGAGGTATCACAGTGACCGCCTGTGACGAGCCAGCTCTAGGACCAGTGTTATTTTTGGTAAATGCAAACGACATGAAGGAAGGAATATACTCTGAAGTGTCCCTATTCTCAGATGATGTGAAGCTGATGAGAAGAATGAGACAGGACTGCAAAGAGACCTGGACAGGCTGGACATGTGGTCCAGAAACTGGCTTCTCAAATTCAACCCTGCCAAATGCAAAGTCATAAAGATTGGGAATGGGCAAAGAAGACCGCAGACAGAGTATAGGCTAGGTAGACAAAGACTACAGACCTCACTCAGGGAGAAAGACCTCGGGGTGACCATAACAACGAGCACGTCACCGGAGGCACACATCAACCAAATAACTGCTGCAGCATACAGGCGCCTGGCAAACCTGAGAATAGCGTTCCGATACCTTAATAAGGAATCGTTCAAGACACTGTACACTGTGTATGTTAGGCTCATACTGGAGTATGCAGCACCAGTCTGGAACCCACACCTGGTCAAGCAAGTCAAGAAGTTAGAGAAAGTACAAAGGTTTGCAAGAAGGCTAGTCCCAGAGCTCAGGGGAATGTCGTACGAGGAAAGGTTGAGGGAAATCGGACTGACGACACTGGAGGACAGAAGGGTGAGAGGAGACATGATAACGACATACAAAATACTGCGGGAAATAGACAAGGTGGACAGAGATAGGATGTTCCAGAGAGGGGACACAGAAACAAGGGATCACAACTGGAAGCTGAAGACTCAAACGAGTCACAGGGACGTTAGGAAGTATTTCTTCAGTCATAGAGTCGTCAGGAAGTGGAATAGCCAAGCAAGTGAAGTGGTGGATTCAGGAACCATACATAGTTTTAAGAAGAGGTATGACAAAGTTCAGGAAGCAGAGAGGGAGAGGACCTAGTAGCGATCAGTGAAGAGGCGGGGCCAGGAGCTGAGTCTCGACCCTTGCAACCACAATTAGGTGAATACAATTAGGTGAGTACACAGGAGTCACAAGCATAACAGCCCAGCAGGGCTCCCCAACTCTTCATGGTTTTAAAGTCTAGTTTCCAGTAGAGGTCAGCGAATGTGTTAGTCAGTGAAGAACTCCGTAAGTGAGAAACAAGGTTTCAGAAGTGAGAAAGGTAGAAGACCAAAACTACAGGGAAGAGTTGAAAGCCCCATTATTTTGTATATGCAGTTTTGGGCCAGCAGGCCTACAGATACACCCTGTTGCCGCTGTTGTTCAGAATTATACAGATAACAACACGATAAGAGACGACCCCAAAGTCACAAAGGCAAGTGTAAAGACAGGTTAGATAGATAGATAGATAGATTCATACATAGATAGATAGATAAATAAGTAGATAGATAGATAGATATATAGATAGATGGATATGTGTATAGATAGATAGATAGATAGATAGATAGATAGATAGATAAATAAATAGATAGACAGATAACATACAGCGAGTAAGAAAATAAATATTAAAAAGATTCCAAAACAAAATAGTTGTTATACTCCTGGACATGAGGTGCTGCCTGTAACATCCAGATTGTCACAAAATTAAGAAGTGTAAATGCCCAGCCAGGAAAATGAAAACATTAGAGGGACATGTGGATGATATATATAAAAGTGGTGTAATAGTGGGTGATTAAATAAGAGACATGGTTGTTGCGAAGATCAGTGCATCGCTATTCCAGGAGGGACCAGGGGCCAGGTGATAATCACTCTGCTGCCAGACGTGATGTACAAATCACTTTTTTGTGTTAGTAATGCTGAGTGATTAGTACCACAACTTCTCCATCACTGGTAGCTGAGCCTCCACTACCTCTAGACAGCTGATTGTCAGATACACAGTACAAAGGAATTAAGGAAAAGAATGGATGTGGTTTACTAGTGTAGTGTAGTGAAGTGTAGTATAGTGTTGTGTTGTGTTGAGTTGTGTTGTGTAGTGTAGTGTAGTGTAGTGTAGTGTAGTGTAGTGTTGTGTTGTGTTGAGTTGTGTTGTGTAGTGTAGTGTAGTGTAGTGTAGTGTAGTGTAGTGTTGTGCTGTGTTGTGTAGTGTAGTGTAGTGTAGTGTAGTGTAGTGTAGTGTTGTGTTGTGTTGAGTTGTGTTGTGTAGTGTAGTGTAGTGTAGTGTAGTGTAGTGTAGTGTAGTATAGTGTTGTGTTGTGTTGTGTTGTGTAGTGTAGTGTAGTGTAGTGTAGTGTTGTGCTGTGTTGTGTAGTGTAGTGTAGTGTAGTGTAGTGTAGTGTAGTGTAGTGTAGTGTTGTGTTGTGTTGTGTTGTGTAGTGTAGTGTAGTGTAGTGTAGTGTTGTGTTGTGTTGAGTTGTGTTGTGTTGAGTTGTGTTGTGTAGTGTAGTGTAGTGTAGTGTAGTGTTGTGCTGTGTTGTGTAGTGTAGTGTAGTGTAGTGTAGTGTAGTGTTGTGTTGTGTTGAGTTGTGTTGTGTAGTGTAGTGTAGTGTAGTGTAATGTTGTGCTGTGTTGTGTAGTGTAGTGTAGTGTAGTGTAGTGTAGTGTAGTGTAGTGTAGTGTTGTGTTGTGTTGAGTTGTGTTGTGTAGTGTAGTGTAGTGTAGTGTAGTGTAGTGTTGTGCTGTGTTGTGTAGTGTAGTGTAGTGTAGTGTAGTGTAGTGTAGTGTAGTGTAGTGTTGTGTTGTGTTGAGTTGTGTTGTGTAGTGTAGTGTAGTGTAGTGTAGTGTAGTGTAGTGTAGTGTAGTAGAGTGTTGTGTTGTGTTGAGTTGTGTTGTGTAGTGTAGTGTAGTGTAGTGTAGTGTAGTGTTGTGTTGTGTTGAGTTGTGTTGTGTAGTGTAGTGTAGTGTAGTGTTGTGTTGTGTTGAGTTGTGTTGTGTAGTGTAGTGTAGTGTAGTGTTGTGTTGTGTTGTGTTGTGTAGTGTAGTGTAGTGTAGTGTAGTGTAGTGTAGTGTTGTGTTGTGTTGAGTTGTGTTGTGTAGTGTAGTGTAGTGTAGTGTAGTGTTGTGTTGTGTTGTGTAGTGTAGTGTAGTGTAGTGTAGTGTAGTGTAGTGTAGTGTTGAGTTGTGTTGTGTTGTGTTCTGCAGTGTAGTGTAGTGTAGTGTAGTGTTGTGTTGTGTACTGTAGTGTAGTGTAGTGTAGTGTAGCATAGTGTTGTGTTGTGTTGAGTTGTGTTGTGTAGTGTAGTGTAGTGTAGTGTTGTGTTGTGTTGTGTTGTGTTGTGTACTGTAGTGTAGTGTAGTGTAGTGTACTGTAGTGTAGTGTAGTGTAGTGTAATGTAGTGTAGTGTAGAGTAGTGTAGTGTAGTGTAGTGTAGTGTAATGTAGTGTAGTGTAGTGTACTGTAGTGTAGTGTAGTGTAGTGTAGTGTAGAGTAGTGTAGTGTAGTGTAGTGTAGTGTAGTGTTGTGTTGTGTTGTGTTGTGTTGTGTAGTGTAGTGTAGTGTAGTGTAGTGTAGTGTAGTGTAGTGTAGTGTAGTGTAGTGTTGCGTTGTGTAGTGTAGTGTAGTGTAATGTAGTGTAGTGTAGTGTAGTGTTGCGTTGTGTAGTGTAGTGTAGTGTAGTGTAATGTAGTGTAGTGTAGTGTAGTGTAGTGTACTGTAGTGTAGTGTAGTGTAGTGTAATGTAGTGTAGTGTAGTGTAGTGTAGTGTAGTGTTGTGTTGTGTTGTGTTGTGTACTGTAGTGTAGTGTAGTGTAGTGTAGTGTAGTGTAGTGTACTGTAGTGTAGTGTAGTGTAATGTAGTGTAGTGTAGAGTAGTGTAGTGTAGTGTAGTGTAATGTAGTGTAGTGTAGAGTAGTGTAGTGTAGTGTAGTGTAATGTAGTGTAGTGTAGTGTAGTGTAATGTAGTGTAGTGTAATGTAGTGTAGTGTAGTGTAGTGTAGTGTAGAGTAGTGTAGTGTAGTGTAGTGTAATGTAGTGTAGTGTAGTGTAATGTAGTGTAGTGTAGTGTAATGTAGTGTAGTGTAGTGTAGTGTAGTGTAATGTAGTGTAGTGTAGTGTAGTGTTGCGTTGTGTAGTGTAGTGTAGTGTAATGTAGTGTAGTGAAGTGTAGTGTTGCGTTGTGTAGTGTAGTGTAATGTAGTGTAGTGTAGTGTAGTGTAGTGTAGTGTAGTGTAGTGTAGTGTAATGTAGTGTAGTGTAGTGTAATGTAGTGTAGTGTAGTGTAGTGTAATGTAGTGTAGTGTAGTGTAGTGTTGCGTTGTGTAGTGTAGTGTAGTGTAATGTAGTGTAGTGTAGTGTAGTGTTGCGTTGTGTAGTGTAGTGTAGTGTAATGTAGTGTAGTGTAGTGTAGTGTAGTGTAGTGTAGTGTAGTGTAATGTAGTGTAGTGTAGTGTAGTGTTGCGTTGTGTAGTGTAGTGTAACGTACTGTAGTGTAGTGTAGTGTAGTGTAATGTAGTGTAGTGTAGTGTAGTGTAGTGTAATGTAGTGTAGTGTAGTGTAGTGTTGCGTTGTGTAGTGTAGTGTAGTGTAATGTAGTGTAGTGTAGTGTAGTGTAGTGTAATGTAGTGTAGTGTAGTGTAGTGTTGCGTTGTGTAGTGTAGTGTAGTGTAATGTAGTGTAGTGTAGTGTAGTGTAGTGTAGTGTAGTGTAGTGTAGTGTAGTGTAGTGTAATGTAGTGTAGTGTAGTGTAGTGTAATGTAGTGTAGTGTAGTGTAGTGTAATGTAGTGTAGTGTAGTGTAATGTAGTGTAGTGTAGTGTAGTGTTGCGTTGTGTAGTGTAGTGTAGTGTAATGTAGTGTAGTGTAGTGTAGTGTTGCGTTGTGTAGTGTAGTGTAGTGTAATGTAGTGTAGTGTAGTGTAGTGTAGTGTAATGTAGTGTAGTGTAGTGTAGTGTAGTGTAGTGTAGTGTAGTGTAGTGTAGTGTAGTGTAATGTAGTGTAGTGTAGTGTAATGTAGTGTAGTGTAGTGTTGTGTAGTGTAATGTAGTGTAGTGTAGTGTAGTGTTGCGTTGTGTAGTGTAGTGTAGTGTAATGTAGTGTAGTGTAGTGTAGTGTAGTGTAATGTAGTGTAGTGTAGTGTAATGTAGTGTAGTGTAGTGTAGTGTAGTGTAATGTAGTGTAGTGTAGTGTAGTGTTGCGTTGTGTAGTGTAGTGTAGTGTAGTGTAATGTAGTGTAGTGTAGTGTAGTGTAATGTAGTGTAGTGTAGTGTAGTGTTGCGTTGTGTAGTGTAGTGTAGTGTAATGTAGTGTAGTGTAGTGTAGTGTAGTGTAATGTAGTGTAGTGTAGTGTAATGTAGTGTAGTGTAGTGTAGTGTAGTGTAGTGTAGTGAAATGTAGTGTAGTGTAGTGTAGTGTAGTGTAGTGTAATGCAGTGTAGTGTAGTGTAGTGTTGCGTTGTGTAGTGTAGTGTAGTGTAATGTAGTGTAGTGTAGTGTAGTGTAGTGTAGTGTATTGTAGTGTAGTGTAGTGTAGTGTTACGTTGTGTAGTGTAGTGTAGTGTAATGTAGTGTAGTGTAGTGTAGTGTAGTGCAATGTAGTGTAGTGTAGTGTAGTGTTGCGTTGTGTAGTGTAGTGTAGTGTTATGTAGTGTAGTGTAGTGTAGTGTTGCATTGTGTAGTGTAATGTAGTGTAATGTAGTGTAGTGTAGTGTAGTGTTGCGTTGTGTAGTGTAGTGTAGTGTAATGTAGTGTAGTGTAGTGTAGTGTAGTGTAATGTAGTGTAGTGTAGTGTAATGTAGTGTAGTGTAGTGTAGTGTAGTGTAGTGTAGTGTTGCGTTGTGTAGTGTAGTGTTGCGTTGTGTAGTGTAGTGTAGTGTAGTGTAATGTAGTGTAGTGTAGTGTAATGTAGTGTAGTGTAGTGTAATGTAGTGTAGTGTAGTGTAGTGTTGCGTTGTGTAATGTAGTGTAGTGTAGTGTAATGTAGTGTAGTGTAGTGTAGTGTAGTGTAATGTAGTGTAGTGTAGTGTAGTGTTGCGTTGTGTAGTGTAGTGTAGTGTTGCGTTGTGTAGTGTAGTGTAGTGTAATGTAGTGTAGTGTAGTGTAGTGTTGCGTTGTGTAGTGTAGTGTAGTGTAATGTAGTGTAGTGTAGTGTAGTGTTGCGTTGTGTAGCGTAGTGTAGTGTAATGTAGTGTAGTGTAGTGTAGTGTAGTGTAGTGTAGTGTAGTGTTGCGTTGTGTAGTGTAGTGTAGTGTAATGTAGTGTAGTGTAGTGTAGTGTTGCGTTGTGTAGCGTAGTGTAGTGTAATGTAGTGTAGTGTAGTGTAGTGTTGCGTTGTGTAGTGTAGTGTAGTGTTGCGTTGTGTAGCGTAGTGTAGTGTAATGTAGTGTAGTGTAGTGTAGTGTAATGTAGTGAAGTGTAGTGTAGTGTTGCGTTGTGTAGTGTAGTGTAGTGTAATGTAGTGTAGTGTAGTGTTGCGTTGTGTAGTGTAGTGTAATGTAGTGTAGTATAGTGTAGTGTAGTGTAATGTAGTGTAGTGTAGTGTAGTGTTGCGTTGTGTAGTGTAGTGTAGTGTAGTGTAATGTAGTGTAGTGTAGTGTAGTGTAGTGTAGTGTAGTGTAGTGTAGTGTAGTGAAGTGTAGTGTTGCGTTGTGTAGCGTAGTGTAGTGTAATGTAGTGTAGTGTAGTGTAGTGTAGTGTAGTGTAGTGTAGTGTTGCGTTGTGTAGTGTAGTGTAGTGTAGTGTAATGTAGTGTAGTGTAGTGTTGCGTTGTGTAGTGTAGTGTAATGTAGTGTAGTGTAGTGTAATGTAGTGTAGTGTAATGTAGTGTAGTGTAGTGTAGTGTAATGTAGTGTAGTGTAGTGTAATGTAGTGTAGTGTAATGTAGTGTAGCGTAGTGTAGTGTAATGTAGTGTAGTGTAGTGTAATGTAGTGTAGTGTAGTGTAGTGTTGCGTTGTGTAGTGTAGTGTAGTGTAATGTAGTGTAGTGTAGTGTAGTGTAGTGTAATGTAGTGTAGTGTAGTGTAGTGTTGCGTTGTGTAGTGTAGTGTAGTGTAATGTAGTGTAGTGTAGTGTAGTGTTGCGTTGTGTAGTGTAGTGTAGTGTAATGTAGTGTAGTGTAGTGTAGTGTAGTGTTGCGTTGTGTAGTGTAATGTAGTGTAGTGTAGTGTAGTGTTGCGTTGTGTAGTGTAATGTAGTGTAGTGTAGTGTAGTGTTGCGTTGTGTAGTGTAATGTAGTGTAGTGTAGTGTAGTGTTGCGTTGTGTAGTGTAATGTAGTGTAGTGTAGTGTAGTGTTGCGTTGTGTAGTGTAATGTAGTGTAGTGTAGTGTAGTGTTGCGTTGTGTAGTGTAGTGTAGTGTAGTGTAATGTAGTGTAGTGTAGTGTAGTGTAGTGTAGTGTAATGTAGTGTAGTGTAGTGTAGTGTTGCGTTGTGTAGTGTAGTGTAGTGTAGTGTAGTGTAGTGTAGTGTAGTGTAGTGTAGTGTAGTGTAGTGTTGCGTTGTGTAGCGTAGTGTAGTGTAATGTAGTGTAGTGTAGTGTAGTGTAATGTAGTGTAGTGTAGTGTAATGTAGTGTAGTGTAGTGTAGTGTTGCGTTGTGTAGCGTAGTGTAGTGTAATGTAGTGTAGTGTAGTGTAATGTAGTGTAGTGTAGTGTAGTGTTGCGTTGTGTAGCGTAGTGTAGTGTAATGTAGTGTAGTGTAGTGTAGTGTAGTGTAGTGTAGTGTAGTGTTGCGTTGTGTAGTGTAGTGTAGTGTAATGTAGTGTAGTGTAGTGTAGTGTTGCGTTGTGTAGCGTAGTGTAGTGTAATGTAGTGTAGTGTAGTGTAGTGTTGCGTTGTGTAGTGTAGTGTAGTGTTGCGTTGTGTAGCGTAGTGTAGTGTAATGTAGTGTAGTGTAGTGTAGTGTAATGTAGTGAAGTGTAGTGTAGTGTTGCGTTGTGTAGTGTAGTGTAGTGTAATGTAGTGTAGTGTAGTGTAGTGTAATGTAGTGAAGTGTAGTGTAGTGTTGCGTTGTGTAGTGTAGTGTAATGTAGTGTAGTGTAGTGTAGTGTAGTGTAATGTAGTGTAGTGTAGTGTAGTGTTGCGTTGTGTAGTGTAGTGTAGTGTAATGTAGTGTAGTGTAGTGTAGTGTAGTGTAGTGTAGTGTAGTGTAGTGTAGTGTAGTGTAGTGTTGCGTTGTGTAGTGTAGTGTAGTGTAATGTAGTGTAGTGTAGTGTAGTGTAGTGTAGTGTAGTGTAGTGTAGTGTAGTGTAGTGTAGTGTTGCGTTGTGTAGTGTAGTGTAGTGTAGTGTAATGTAGTGTAGTGTAGTGTTGCGTTGTGTAGTGTAGTGTAATGTAGTGTAGTGTAGTGTAGTGTAGTGTAGTGTAGTGTTGCGTTATGTAGTGTAGTGTAGTGTAATGTAGTGTAGTGTAGTGTAATGTAGTGTAGTGTAGTGTAGTGTTGCGTTGTGTAGTGTAGTGTAGTGTAATGTAGTGTAGTGTAGTGTAATGTAGTGTAGTGTAGTGTAGTGTTGCGTTGTGTAGTGTAGTGTAGTGTAATGTAGTGTAGTGTAGTGTTGCGTTATGTAGTGTAGTGTAGTGTAATGTAGTGTAGTGTAGTGTAATGTAGTGTAGTGTAGTGTAGTGTTGCGTTGTGTAGTGTAGTGTAGTGTAATGTAGTGTAGTGTAGTGTAGTGTAGTGTAATGTAGTGTAGTGTAGTGTAGTGTTGCGTTGTGTAGTGTAGTGTAGTGTAATGTAGTGTAGTGTAGTGTAGTGTTGCGTTGTGTAGTGTAGTGTAGTGTAATGTAGTGTAGTGTAGTGTAGTGTTGCGTTGTGTAGTGTAGTGTAATGTAGTGTAGTGTAGTGTAGTGTAGTGTTGCGTTGTGTAGTGTAGTGTAATGTAGTGTAGTGTAGTGTAGTGTAGTGTAGTGTAGTGTAGTGTAGTGTTGCGTTGTGTAGTGTAGTGTAATGTAGTGTAGTGTAGTGTAGTGTAGTGTTGCGTTGTGTAGTGTAGTGTAGTGTAATGTAGTGTAGTGTAGTGTTGCGTTGTGTAGTGTAGTGTAGTGTAATGTAGTGTAGTGTAGTGTAGTGTAGTGTTGCGTTGTGTAGTGTAATGTAGTGTAGTGTAGTGTAGTGTTGCGTTGTGTAGTGTAGTGTAGTGTAGTGTAGTGTAGTGTTGCGTTGTGTAGTGTAGTGTAATGTAGTGTAGTGTAGTGTAGTGTAGTGTAGTGTAGTGTAGTGTTGCGTTGTGTAGTGTAGGTACATTGTGAGAGGATGGTGAAAGTAGGTAAATCTAAACATTTGCATACACGTACAGACACCCACATTCACGTACATGTACAAACACTTATGTTCACGTACACACACACACACACGCACGCAGATACAATACCATATGTAGAGAGAAACGTAGCTGTTAAATGTGTGCTTTTCAGGTGCTTAGTATTATTGTTAGTTACGAAACACTAACAGATGGGATTCACAGTAATAATTAAGTGAGTTTATTTTCGTACACATACACATAAAAACAGTTACATAGATTACTTTATCAAACACAGAATTATATGTATTTTACGTAGGATATCCCAAAAATTCAGAAAACTAACAAAAATCTACAACACATCCACTGAAACTGGGCAACTACCTAAGGTATGGAAGATGGCAAATGTAGTCACAGTTCTCAAGAAAGGAGACAGACACGAGGCATTAAACTACAGACCTGTGTCACTGACGTGTATAGTATGCAAAGTCATGGAGATGATCATTAGGAGAGTGGTGGAGCACTTAGAAAGACTAAAGCTCATAAACGACAGCCTGCACGGTTTCAGGGAATGAAAATCCCGTGTCACAAACCTACTGGAGTTTTATGACAAGGTAACTGAAGTAAGACAAGAGAGAGAAGGGTAGATAGACTGCATTTTATTGGACTGCAAGAAGGCCTTCGACACAGTTCCTCACAAGAGGTTAATGCAAAAGTTAGAGGATCAGGCACACAAACAGGAAAGGAACTGCAATGGATCAGAGAATACCTGACAGGGTGGCAACAACGAGTCATGGTACGTCACGAGGTGACAAAGTGGGCACCTATGACGAGCGGGATTCCACAGGGGTCAGTCCTAAGACCTGTATTATTTTTGGTATATGTGAATGACTTAACGGAAGGGATAGACTCAGAAGTATCCTTGTTTGCAGTTGATGTGAAGTTAATGAGGAGAATTAAATCGGTCGAGGATCAGGCAGTACTACAGAGACCTGGACAGGCTACAAGCCTGGTCCAGCAGATAACGAGGGAGGCTCTGCGACAGTATGAAAACGACATAGCATCGAAAGTCAAGTCTGACCCGAAACTGCTGTTTAGCCACATTAGGAGAAAGACAACAGATAAAGACCAGGTGATCAGGCTGAGGAAGAAGGTGGGGAACTCACAAGAAACGATCAAGAGGTATGCGAGTAGCTCAACACAAGATTTAAGGAATTATTCACAGTGGAGACAAGAAGGACTCTGGGAAGACAGGACAGATGGGGACACCAACAGGGAATACACCAACAAGTGCTGGATGACGAACACACTACTGAGGAGGCGAAGAAGCTGCTAAGTGACCCTTGATATCTCAAAGGCAGTGGGACCGGACAACATCTCCCCATGGGTTCTCAGAGAGGGAGCAGAAACACCGTGTGTGCCATTAACCACAATCTTCAACATATCCCTTGAAACTGGGCAACCACCAGAGGTATGGAAGACGGCAAATGTAGTTCCCATTTTTAAAAATGGAGACAGAAAATAGGCACTGAACTATAGACCAGTGCCACTGACGTGTATAGTATGCAAATTCGTGGAGAAGATAATAAGAAGGAGAGTGGTGGAGCACCGGGAACGACAACCTACATGGATTCATGGAAGGCAAATCCTGAGACATGAGAGAGAGGGGTGGGTTGATTGCATTTTCTTGGACTGCAGGAAGGCCTTCAACACAGTTCCTCTCAAGAGATTAGTGCAAAAACTTGAGGATCAGGCGCGTATAACAGGAAGGGCACTGCAGTGGATCAGAGAATATCTGACAGGGAGGCTACAACGAGTCATTGTATGGGATGAGATATCACAGTGGGCACCTCTGACGAGCGGGTTCCCACAGGGTTCGGTCCTAGAGCCAGTGCTATTTTTGGTATGTGTAAATGACATGATGGAAGGGATAGACTCAGAGGTGTCCCTGTTTGCAGATGATGTGAAGTTAATGAGGAGAATTAAATCAGATGAGGATCAGGCAGAACTTCAAAGATACCTGGACAGGCTGGACACCTGGTCCAGCAACTGGCTTCTTGAATTCAACCCTGCCATATGCAAAGTCGTGAAGATCGGAGAATGGCAAAGAAGACCGCAGACAGAGTATAGGCTATGTGACCAAAGACTGCAAACCTCGCTCAAGGAGAAAGATCTTGGGGTGAGCAAAACATCGAGCACGTCTCCTGAAGCACACATCAACCAGATAACTGCTGCAGCATATGGGCGCCTGGCAAACTTGAGATTAGCGTTCCGATACCTAAACAATGAATCTTTCAAGACATTGTATACCGTGTACGTGAGGCCAGTACTGGAGTATGCAGCACCAGTTTGGAACCCGCACCGTGCCAAGCACGTTAAGAAATTGGAGAAAGTGCAAAGGCTTGCGACAAGGTTAGTTCCAGAGCTAAGGGAAATGTCCTACGAAGAAAGGTTAAGGGAAATCGGCCTGACTACTCTGGAGGACAGGAGGGTTAAGGGAGACATGAAAACGACATACAAACTACTACGTGGAATAGACAAGGTGGACAAAGAGAAGATGTTCCAGAGAGGGGGCACAGAAACAAGGGGTTATTCTTGGAAGTTGAAAACTCAGATGGGTCACAGGGATGATAGGAAGTATTTCTTCAGTCATAGAGTAGTCAGAAAGTGGAAGAGTCTAGCAAGTGAGATAGTGGAGGCAGGAACCATACATAGCTTTAAGATGAGGTATGAGAAAGCTCATGGAGCAAGGAGAGAGAGGACCTAGTAGCGTTCAGTGAAGAGGCGAAGCCAGGAGCTGAGTCTCGACCCCTGCAACCACAATTAGGTTAGTACTATTAGGTGAGTACACAGACACACACAGACACACACACACACACACACACACACACACACACATACACACACACACACACACACACACACATACACACACACACACGCACACACACACACACACACACACACACACACACACACACACACACACACACACACACACACACACACACACACACACACACACACATTGGGGCCAGAAACGTGAACGGGTAAAACACTACCACATAGAGAGAGAGGACGAACCAGCAAGAGTGGACCCAGTATTCACCTTCAGTAGTGCAGATGTTGAGGACAACACATAAAAAAACCACGGGGCTAGTGACCAAGTGGCTATGATCTTTGAATACATAGTAGAGTTACAAGTGGCGAGGGAAGCAGGAGGGGCAGGACAAATGAAGCCAAATTACAAGAGAGGGGACTACACAGGCATGATGAATTTCTTGCACGAGGTTCAGTGGGACAGGGCACTGAGAGGATGGGATATATTGCAACAATATGGAAGGAACCTAAGGAGATGTTCGTACCCAAGGGTAACGGAAATATAGAAAAGGCCAGGATGAGCCCTTGGTTTACCCAAAGATGTAGAGAGGCCAAAACCAAGAGTGCTAGGGAATGGAAGAAATACAGAAGGCAACGAACCCATTAGAATAAAGAGAGCAGTCGTAGAGCCAGAAACGAATATGTACAGTTATGAAGGGAGGCCAAACGACAATACGAAAATGATATAGCAGCGAAAGCCAGATCTGACCCGAAGCTGTTGTACAGCCACATCAGGAGGAAAACATCAGTCAAGGACCAGGTAATCAGGCTGAGGAATGAAAAAGGGGAGATAACAAGAAACGACCGAAAAGTATGTGAGGAACTCAACATGTGATTCAAAGAAGTGTTCACAAAGGAGACAGAAGGAACTCCAGAAAGACGGAGAGGTGTTAGAGACAATCGAGCAAGAAGTGAAGAGACGAAACATTCGCTCTGTAGACTCTGTCTCGTACAGTCACAGCAGCTGTCACTCCCCTCATCACAGTCTCCATACCATCTACCTTTGTTTTACACTCTTGAACCAAGATGAGTTACTCAAACCGGGTCAAGATCAAACCTTTCAGTGGGACGGTGAATGTCTCCACGATTTTGACACTCCAAGAAGGCTTTGTAGTCGTGTGCGAAAACGACATTGAGGCAGAAAAGGTACTTACCTCATCTGCCATGACCACACTCTCTGACCGATGCTTTAAAGTCATGTCCTCTCCAGCTCTATGGGCTCCAAGACCTGCACCACCACTACTCCACCAAAGTGTCTAAATTGCAAAAATAACCATCATACTCTTGCTGCCAAGTACGCCACACGTCGCGAAATTCTGATGAACACCCAGGAAGGAGAACAGAAGAAATCACCTTCCTAGTCGCCTACCTATGCTGCCATCATCAAACTCCAGGCTGACATCACTAAATTTCTCGAAGCTACTCAACCCTCCTCCACCACCACCACCACCCCCAACACCACCCCCACCACTACCACCACCACCACCACCATCACCACTACACCGGCTTGTTAACCAATAAAAATTCATTACTGTATGCTGTATGCACACATTGCATAATATGGTAAAACAGGTCTCCTTTAACAGTATTATCAACGAGTTCTTCAACATGAACAACATGTCTAAGATCACTTTCCCAGACTCTCGACCATCTATCGACATCAAGTTCACCTAAGATTTAGTTAATGTCACAATACTTGAAATTCCGTCTCAAGATACAGCACCACCACTGTGAGCTACAACTAGAGGAATTAACCACTCAGCGACCTCCATCACCACCACCGCTGAGGGCCAATCAGCGACCTCACCTGATCCACCAGAGACCTCCACATCCACTACTCCTAAGGACCAATCAGTGACCTCACCTCAAACGCTCCACCCACCAAATATGAACGCAAAAACTACTCAATCAGCTTATTAATGTACTGACACAGAAGAAAAAGAAGACGGCACTACTTACCTCCAATGGCAAAGCATCGCTTTCTATACATCTGCACATAATAAAAGTGACATGACCTTGACAAACCTGTACAAACAAATAGTAGCAAGAACAGTAAAGTTTACCAGCAGCCCTGGCACCTACCGCTCTTTCACATCACTACTAGACCTTTCAACAAGCATTAGAAGACCAAGCACTTCAGACCAAGAATACTCACCGTCGCTAGGCCAAGATTTACCACCCTAGAAAATGCATCTACAACCGACACCACGGAAGCTGTGTAACATAGTCCCGACTCCCAAAAAACTACTGCATCTCAACTGACCAATCACCATGCAGCAGCCTCCTTTTCCCGTCTCCTCCTTCCTGCCTGCTGCCAGCCACCAATCACCATCAAGTTTAAAACACACACACACCGCTCAAGATTCAGCCAGCACAACGTGCCCTCATGTGTCCTCGTGCTTTCTCTATCGTCGTCAACATCTGCCTCACATCGCCTTGCTGCTGGGTTTAGACTCGGCTCTTTTTCTAAGACTTCGGACATTCCTCTCACCGGCTATTCTTCATCTAACCCCACTTACCCACTCACCCACTTGGGGGTCTTACCTGAGAGTCTCTTCGTTCATTCAAGTAACGAGGCTGCTAAGTGAGGTAGATACCTCAAAGGCGATGGGCACGGATAACATCTCTCCATGGGCCCTGGGAGAGGGAGAAGAGGCGCTATGCGTGCCACTAACAACAATCTTCAACACATCTATCGAATAAGTGGGACTACCTGAGGCATGGAAGATAGCAAATGTAGTCCCAATTTTTAAAAAAGGAGACAGGCAGGAAGCATTAAACTGTAAGTCAGTGTCACTGACATGTATAGAATGCAAACTCATTGAGAAGAGTGGTGGAACTCTTAGAAAGGAATGAGCTTATCATCGACAACCTGCACGGTTTCAGGGATGATAAATCCTGTGTCACAAACCTACTGGAGTCCTATGACAGGGTGATGGCAGTAAAACAAGAAAGAGAGGAGTGGGTAGATTGCATTTTCTTGGTCTGTAAGAAGACTTCTGACACAGTTCCACACGAGAAATTAGTGCATATGCTGGGGGCCAGGCAGGGATAACAGGGAAGGCGCTGTCGGGAATACATCAGAGAGTCATGGTACTAGAAAACGTGTCAGAGTGGGCGCCTGTGACAAGCGAGGTTCCACAGGGGTCAGCCCTAGGACCGATGCTGTTTCTGGTATATGTGAACGACATGAAGGAAGGAATAGACTCAGAAGTGTCCCTGTTTGCAGATGATGTGAAGTTGATGAGAAAAATTCAATCGGACGAGGACCAGGCAGTGCTACAAAGGGATCTGAACAGGATGCAGGCCTGGTCCAGAAACTGGCTCCTGGAATTCAACCCCAACAAGTGCAAAGTTATAAAGATTGGAGAATGGCAAAGAAGACCACATACGGAGTACAGTATAGAGACTACAAACCTCCCTCAAGGAAATGGATCTTGGGGTGAGAATAACACCGGACACATCTCCTGTGGTGCACATTAACCAAATAACTGCTACAGCATATTGGTGCCTAGTAAACCTAAGAATGGCATTCCAACATCTCAATAAGGAATCTTTCAGGAACTTATACACTGTGTATGTCTCACCTATACTGGAGCATGAAGCACCAGTTTGGAACCCACACCTAGCCAAGCACATTCGAAAATTAGAGAACGTGCAAAAGTTTGCAACAAGACTAGTCCTGAAACTAAGGGGCGTGTCCTATGAGGACAGGTTAAAGAAAATTTACCTCAGGACAGTGGAGGACAGAAGAGATAGGGGAGATATGACAACAGCATATAAAATACTAAGAGGAATTGACGAGGTGGACATAGACAGGATATTACAGAGCTGGGAAACAGCAACAAGAGGTCACAGTTGGAAGTTGAAGACTTATATGAATCAAAGGGATGTTAGAAAGTATTTCTTAGGTCACAGAGTTGTAAGAATGTGTGATAGTCTGGGAGGTGATGTAGTGGAGGCAGGATCCATACATAGCTTTAAGAAGAGGTATGATAAAGCTCATGGAGCAGGAAGAGTAATGTTTTAGCGACCAGTGAAGAGGCGGGGCCATGAGCTGTAACTCTACCCCTGCATCTACAACTTGGTGTGTGCTTCTAGGTGAGCACACACACACACACACACACACACACATAGCACCTTCCGAGGTGCTGTCAGGACAACGGGAGATCCGTATCATATGGGAAGCAGCAACGGAGATGCTTAAACTGGACCCAGGGATGCAGAGGGAAATGCAGCTGGAAGAGAAGGGGGAGAGGTCAGTTTTTATTTATGGGCTTCAGTAGGCTGAAGGGATAACCTACAAAGAAAGACGATAGGGTGAGTAAAAGAGATTGAAAATATCACCTAACATACAGTAGAGGAGGAGGTGACAAAGCTAAGAAGTTTTCATGAAATAGGTGGATATTGTAGGGAAAAGAATCGTCAAGTCAAATTCATTTTCAAGAGAGAAGCTGTCCAAAACAGGATACTGCAACAGAAACCATGGATAAAAGACTCATCAAAATACCATCAGGTGTATCTTGACTGGAACAGAACATGAAATGAAGTACAGAAATTGAGGGAGATGGTACAATGACGGAAGGGGCAGGAATGATGGACAAGGCTAAGGACAGACATGGAGGCCAGACTCATGAGGACCAGCAAACACAGTCATCTTCAGAACAACCCACACAACGCTCCCACTCTCAACAACCACACCTCAACCCAACAAGCTATCCCATATTCGGCCAGGTCTCCTGCTCCCCAGCCCCCAAGAATACAGTACTGGAGAAATAGCTGAAGGTATGGTAATCCAATGCTCACAGAATAACAAATAAATGAAAGAGGTGGCTTGAAAGAATTGTGGAGGCATCCCCAGACATGACAGCACTATCCGAAGCAATGCTCATGCGGATGATAAAAGAGGCAACCCCTTCAATCAGATATCAGATCTTGACTAAAGATAAAGGAAACAGAGAGGGAAGAGGAGATGTACTACCCATCAAAAACCAGTGGAGTTTTGAGGGGATAGAAAGAATGGACAGAGGGGAAGTATGGGACTATATGGAAAGGAATACATCAGGCTGAGGGTCTCAAGGTGGTGATTACCATGATGTACATCCCATCACAGAATAACAGGAGGCCAAGATGAGAGCAACGAGCAATGGTGTACACATTACCTGAGGTGGCCAGAATGGTTCATATAGGTAGGGATAAGTTGTTAGTTGAGGGTGATTTCAACTACAAAGAGAATGACTAGGAAAATCTGGAGCAACATGGAGGACCAGAAACGTGGAGGGCTAAAATGATAGAGATGGTACTGGAAAACTTCATGCATCAACATGTTAGGGACACTACCAGAAAGAGAGAGGACAGGACAAACCAGCATAGAATCCACCTTGAGTTGTTCAGACATGTGTGCTATCATATGTGAATGGACTCTTGGATCTAGAGATCACGTGGTCCTGAGCATCGAATTTATTGCAGAGTTAACAGTGGAGAGTGAAACAGCACGTTAAGAATGATTGATGCGAAACTACAGAAGATGGGATTACACAGGCATGAGGCAATTCCTGTATTAGACATAGGGGGGGGAAGACAATTGGAGGGAAAGACAGTAAATGAAATTATAAAATACATGACCAAAGAGTGCATTCAGGCCGCTTAAACAAAGTGAAGACCTAATGGTTTATAGAGACCTTAATTAAGTGCTATAGTGCATAGAAAAAGTAAAGAAGACTAAAGGACCCATGAAAACAAGAAAATAAGCCGAAGAACCTGAAAAATGATGCACATGGTAAATGAGTGACGACCAGCGCTAATAGGAGAATGACATAACATCGAAAACCAAATCTGACTCCAAGCTGTTGTACAGCTACATCAGGAGAAAAGCAATAGTCAAGGACCAAGTAATCAGGCTGAGGAAGGAAGGACAAAGATCCCAAGAACCGACCAATAAATATGTTAGGAGCTCAACAGGAATTTAGGGAGTTATTCTCAGTGGAAACAGAAAGACTTCCAGCAAACCGCGATGGCAGGCTACACTAACAAGTGCTGAACGCCCCAAACACAACCAAGGAAAATCAGATACCTCAAAGGTAGTGGGCCCAGACAAAACCTTCCAATGGGCCCTGAGACAGAGAGTAGAGTCACTGTGTGTGCCACTAACAACAACCTTCAACACATCTGTGGTAACAGGGCAACTACCTGAAATGTGGAAAACAGCATATGAAGTGCCAGTTTTTAAGAAAGCAGACAGACTGGCAGCACTAAACTAAAGACCAGTAACAGTAACATGTATAGCATGCAGAGTCATGTAGATTATCAGAAGAAAAGTGGTGCATCACCTTGAAAGGAATAAGTGAGCTTATACTCGATAAACAGCATGGTTTCAGGGAGGGGAAACTCCTGTGTCACAATACTACTGGAGTATCACGACATGGTAATATATGTAACACAGACGAGAGACATGGTTAGACTGCATGTTCTATGACTGAAAGAAAACTTTTGACACACTTCCGCACAAGAGATTAGTGCAAAAAGCTAGAAGAGCTGGTAGAAATAAGAGGAAAGACATTGCAACGAATCAGGGAATACCTGAAAGGAAGGAAAGAACGAGTGATGGTAAGTGACGAGGTGTAAGAGTGGGCGCATGTGACAAGCGCGGTTCCACAAGGGACCAGTGCTGTTTATTATATATATGAATGGTATGTTGAAAGGAATAGATTCACAGGTGTCCCTGTTGACTGATGATGTGGAAATAAGAAGGAAAATACAAAAGGCTGAGGCTCACGTAAAATTACAAGGGATCTGAACCGGCTGCAAGCCTCGTCCGACAAATGGCTCATGGAGTTTAACCCTACCAAGTGCAAAGTCAAGAAGCTTTGGGAAGGACAAAGATGACTACAGACGGAGTACAGGCTAGGGAATCAAAGACAGCAAGAATCACCTAAAGAGAAGGTTGTTGAGGTAAGCATAACATCGAGCCCATTCCTTGAGACACACATCAACCAAATAACAGCTGCAGCATACGGGCTAAGAATAAGGTTATGACATCTAAGTAAGGAGTCATTTACGACACTGTGCACTGTGTACATCAGTCCCATATTAGAGCATGCAGCACCAGTATGGAATTCACACATGGTCAGTTATGTAAAGAAATTTGATAAAGTGCAAAAGTTTGCAACAAGTCTAGTCCAGGAGCTAAGGGGTATGTCTTATGAGGAGAGGTTAAGGAAAATTAACCTGATAACAGTAGAGGATAGGGGGAATGCGATAACAACGTACTAAGAGGAATTATCAAGGTGGACAAGGTTAGGACGTTCAGCGATAATACACAGAAACAAGTAGACACAATTGGAAGTTGAAAAAACAGATGTGTCTGGAGAGTTAGGAATTGGAGGCAGGATGAATATATAGCTCTAAGAAGAGGTATGATTAGGCTCCTGGAGTAGGGAAAGAGTGACCTAATAGCAACTAGCGAAAAGGAAGAGAGAGCGGAGCTGTGATTCGACCACTGAAACCACATATATGTGAGTGAATATAGATGAGTACACATTTACATGCAAATACACCAAACTGCATATTCTTCTTTCAACAAACCATCAGTATCCTACCGAGACGGGGTGGACCACAAGGAAAAACGTATGTTTCCCATTTTAAATTTAGTAATGTATACAGGAGAAGGGGTTACTAGCCCCTTGCTCATATAGATGCATGTAAACACACCAAATTACACATATCCATTTAAAAAACTACTAGATAAGTGAACATTACAGGTGCAATGTATACATGCATGTGCCATACACTTCCCGGGCAACACCAGCGCTGACGATCGCTACGTGGACGCCACAACGAGGCCTTCTTCTCACTTCTCACATCCCGCTCTTTCCCGAAAAATTCTCCAAGTAAGTTTCCAAACAAATTAATTAAGGAAATATATTTGGGAAAAAAATTCACAATTTTTTTTGTTTCATAAAATATTTAAAGTATCGGAAATAATTCGTAGAAAGTTCTAAATTATTTATTCTCTATAATATAACACTTAAATTTTAAAAATTATTAAAATAAGCAAAAATCTGGACATTTAAAGGAAAATACCGGTAAACCTAAGGGTAATTAATTAATTTTAAAGGAGGCAATAATGAGAAAATAATCTTTAGCAAGCACAATTATGAATTGATTCAGCAACATTTTAAGACCGGATGTGAAATACCACAAAAAGATTAGTAGATGCTCAAAAAAGTGTTGAAGGTACATAGTGATGAAATAGTTATTCCATGATTATTACAAAAAGGGCACAGTGTAAAAGTTCATTTTTTTATGTTTTATATGAGAGGCTTTTGGACCATTAGTAGCTGTTAAGAATTTATAGTGGCTTGTCTTACACACACACACACACACACACACACACACACACACACACACACACACACACACACACACACACACACACACACACACACACACACACACACACACACACATATATATATATATATATATATATATATATATATATATATATATATATATATATATATATATATATTTATATATATATATATATATATATATATATATATATATATATATATATATATATATATATATATATATATATATATATATATATATATATATATATATATATATATATATATATATATTATATATATATTATATATATATATTATATATATATATATATATATATATATATATATATATATATATATATATATATATATATATTTAACTGGAGTTTACCTGGAGAGTTTCGGGGGTCAACGCCCCCGCGGCCCGGTCTGTGACCAGGCCTCCTGGTGGATCAGAGCCTGATCAACCAGGCTGTTGCTGCTGGCTGCACGCAAACCAACGTACGAGCCACAGCCCGGCTGGTCAGGAACTGACTTTAGGTGCTTGTCAGTGCCAGCTTGAAGACTGCCAGGGGTCTGTTGGTAATCCCCCTTATGTATGCTGGGAGGCAGTTGAACAGTCTTGGTCCCCTGACACTTATTGTATGGTCTCTTAACGTGCTAGTGACACCCCTGCTTTTCATTGGGGGGATGTTGCATCGTCTGCCAAGTCTTTTTCTTTCGTAGTGAGTGATTTTCGTATGCAAGTTCGGTACTAGTCCCTCTAGGATTTTCCAGGTGTATATAACCATGTATCTCTCCCTCCTGCGTTCCAGGGAATACAGGTTCAGGAACCTCAAGCGCTCCCAGTAATTGAGGTGTTTTATCTCCGTTATGCGCGCCGTGAAGGTTCTCTGTACATTCTCTAGGTCAGCAATTTCACCTGCCTTGAAAGGTGCTGTTAGTGTGCAGCAATATTCCAGCCTAGATAGAACAAGTGACCTGAAGAGTGTCATCATGGGCTTGGCATCCCTAGTTTTGAAGGTTCTCATTATCCATCCTGTCATTTTTCTAGCAGATGCGATTGATACAATGTTATGGTCCTTGAAGGTGAGATCCTCCGACATGATCACTCCCAGGTCTTTGACGTTGGTGTTTCGCTCTATTTTGTGGCCAGAATTTGTTTTGTACTCAGATGAAGATTGAATTTCCTCGTGTTTACCATATCTGAGTAATTGAAATTTCTCATCGTTTAACTTCACATTGTTTTCTGCAGCCCACTGAAAGATTTGGTTGATGTCCGCCTGGAGCCTTGCAGTGTCTGCAATGGAAGACACTGTCATGCAGATTCGGGTGTCATCTGCAAAGGAAGACACGGTGCTGTGGCTGACATCCTTGTCTATGTCAGATATGAGGATAAGGAACAAGATGGGAGCGAGTACCGTGCCTTGTGGAACAGAGCTTTTCACCGTAGCTACCTCGGACTTTACTCTGTTGACTACTACACTCTGTGTTCTGTTAGTGAGGAAATTATAGATCCATCGATCGACTTTTCCTGTTATTCCTTTAGCACGCATTTTGTGCGCTATTACGCCATGGTCACACTTGTCGAAGGCTTTTGCAAAGTCTGTATATATTACATCTGCATTCTTTTTGTCTTCTAGTGCATCTAGGACCTTGTCGTAGTGATCCAATAGTTGAGACTGACAGGAGCGACCTGTTCTAAACCCATGTTGCCCTGGGTTGTGTAACTAATGGGTTTCTAGATGGGTGGTGATCTTGCTTCTTAGGACCCTTTCAAAGATTTTTATGATATGGGATGTTAGTGCTATCGGTCTGTAGTTCTTTGCTGTTGCTTTAGTGCCCCCTTTGTGGAGTGAGGCTATGTCTGTTGTTTTTAGTAACTGTGGGACAACCCCCGTGTCCATGCTCCCTCTCCATAGGATGGTAAAGGCTCGTGATAGGGGCTTCTTGCAGTTCTTGATGAACACGGAGTTCCATGAGTCTGGCCCTGGGGCAGAGTGCATGGGCATGTCATTTATCGCCTGTTCGAAGTCATTTGGCGTCTGGATAACATCAGACAGGCTTGTGTTAACCAAATTCTGTGGCTCTCTCATAAAAAATTCATTTTGATCTTCGACTCTCAGTCTGGTTAGCGGCTAGCTAAAAACTGAGTTATATTGGGACTTGAGTAGCTCACTCATTTCCTTGCTGTAATCTGCGTAGGACCCATCTTGTTTAAGTAGGGGCCCAATACTGGACGTTGTTCTCGACTTTGATTTGGCATAGGAGAATAAATACTTTGGGTTTCTTTCGACTTTATTTATAGCTTTTAGTTCTTCCCGCGAATCCTGACTCCTATAAGATTCCTTTAGCTTATGTTCGATGTTTGCTATTTCTCTGACCAGTGTCTCCCTACGCATTTCAGATATATTGACCTCTTTTAGCCGCTCTGTTATTCTTTTCCGTCGCCTGTAAAGGGAGCGCCTGTCTCTTTCTATTTTACATCTACTCCTCCTTTTTCTTAGAGGAATAAGCCTTGTGCATACATCGAGTGCCACCAAGTTAATCTGTTCTAGGCATAAGTTGGGGTCTGTGTTGCTTAGTATATCTTCCCAGCTTATATCGGTTAGGACTTGGTTTACTTGGTCCCACTTTATGTTTTTGTTATTGAAGTTGAATTTGGTGAATGCTCCCTCGTGACTAATCTCATTATGTCGGTCTGGGGCTCCGCGCATACATTTCTGAACCTCAATTATGTCTTGCATAGTTAACATCGCCTATTGGCGATGTTTGCGTTATGAACGCCACTCGCCAACTCTTCTCCCAATTGTCCCGCCTGTTTCCTTCCTTGACTTTTGTTGTTACCTCCTACAAACGCTGTCTCCTCAAAGCCCATAAAGCTGCACTCAAGT
The DNA here is from genome assembly GCF_038502225.1 of Cherax quadricarinatus. Taxonomy (NCBI): domain Eukaryota; kingdom Metazoa; phylum Arthropoda; class Malacostraca; order Decapoda; family Parastacidae; genus Cherax; species Cherax quadricarinatus. The sequence continues at coordinate 46,760,873 of NC_091307.1, forward strand.
TAATATTTCTAAATAAGTACCTGAGTGACCAGGCTCTACAGAAATCCCTACTGCAGAACAGGTTGGTCAGGCTAGTTACTACACCGTTCCATCAACTACACTGGTTAGTGTTCATTAAAAATATTTACTTAGTAAGACATGAAAAGAAGATGCTTTTCACAGAATGAGGAGAACCAAGACGGTATTTTTTAATAAGGTTTTCCCAGGCTGGCATGACTACTTGCTCCATTATATTTATAGAGAACTTAGAAGAGTCCTACAGAGCACCGAACTCAATCATATTAGGAAGTTAAATAGTTTCATAGAACAGAGTGGTTGGACAACACATGCGAATCCGGAGTTTGTTATGAACCTGTCTAGCAAAGAATTAAGTAGTGACCAACAGGCAGTGCTAGGGTTTGGATTAAGCTTTGAGCCCTCAACTAATGATGTTAATTATGTAAACCTGGCAAAATCGTTTTGCATGTTGGAAAGCACGGTGACTTGAACCCTGATACTTTTAATATATGCAAAGGTATGGTATACGGAACATTACTCTAGCCAGTGCTCCCCATCTGCCCAATAAGATTCACTAAAGCTTATAAGAAGCTCAATAATGATTAGATTCTGCACCTCTCAAGAGGTGATAAATCGAAGATCGTTGATATTTTAGACAAAACTGAATATTTAGGGAAAATGAGCCATTTATTGAGTGATAATGAAACGTATGTACCGATCAACAGCCATTTCAATAAACAACTTTAGAAAAATAAAACTTATAGTTTATAGGAAGTCCACCAATGTGACGTCATACATTCACTACTAATCCAGTCACGAAACGAGGGTATAAAGGATTGTGTTCTTCACAATGTTTTCGAGAACCTTGCGCCTCTGCAGTTCACAGTAACTAGAGGAAGAAATCAATAAGATATTCAACAGTTACAAAACTGAGAAGTGACAGCCAGGAAAAATGTCCTAGTTTTACTATACAATGATAATCTGGTTTGTCTGCTTGAAGCATTAAAAGATATCAATATAAACCTTGCTTTCAAAAACAGTGAGACACTGAAACAAAGGTTGATTAAAAACACACACTCCAACAAAGTTGGTGGGGTTTGCAAGGTCCCATGTACTCAGTGTCTTTTCTCATATATAGGTCAAATAGGTAAAATTCTGGAAGCCAGGATAGCCCAACGTGAATACTCAGTCAGGACAGGGCAGGAGTCGAACGCTATCTTTAACCAAGTTAGTTCTTGTAATCACCCACCGGTGATGGGATGCTGCCCAAATTATTGTACCAAACGGTTCTGTCATAGAAACATAATTGAATCTTCCCTCTTGAAACATGACAGGAATACCGTAAATAATTCTAATTATGGGTTATGCAAGCTGGATAACTATTTAGTAGAATCTATTGTACACAACCTTAAACAACAATGTCATGCAAAATCACAGGATTTCTCTTTATGCCAAGTGGTCTCATGATGAATTAGTGACGCTCGATCGGTGTTTACGCACCAGATCACCATGCAGCGTCATTTGGCGTATGGTTATATAACGAGTTTAGCTGTGATTGTACCATACATTGATAGGTACACAAGATTAGCTGATAACATGGGTAGTGGGATTAAAGGATATTAGTAGTAGAAATCTGGATCATAGAAATATTATAGGAATGGTACAAAGAGTCCCATGTAAGGAATATTAATCGATACTGATATGAATGGTAGACAATATATACTAAACATAAAGAGTTACTTCTGAGTGCCACTGAGAACATTCCAGTGTCCCACAACAAGACTTTTAAACAAAGAGCACATTCACTTCCTTTCTTTCATTAATTAAAAGGGTTACACAGAATAATAGAAATTCATATACAGGAGGCCTGGTCACAGACCGGGCCGCGGGGGCGTTGACCCCCGAAACTCTCTCCAGGTAAACTCCAGGTATATATATGTGTATATATATATATATATATATATATATATATATATATATATATATATATATATATATATATATATATATATATATATATATATATATGTATGTATATATATATATATATATATATATATATATATATATATATAAATAATAAGAATCCTGCGATTAGCCAGTGGATCGAACCCGTATTGTTTTAGCGTCCTCACGGTGAGCAAAAATTTCCACGGGATCATACAATCCTACAAGAATCACACACACCCAGCAGAGCTGGATGTTATACCCTGATCCAAGGACTCACGATGGTGTGGGTGCCTCGAAGCTAATTTCATTCTTCTCCCCGCTTGATGTACTAGCCTCTACAAGCAGTAAAAATAGTATTGTATCCACGAACAAGTGGTATTTAATCAATAACAACACTGCGACTAACCAGGGGATCGAACCCATGTTGTTTTAGCCCGCCTTGTGGTGAGCGAAAATTCCATGACACTCTAACACCTTGTGGGATTTTTTCTAATACTAATAATACTCTGGCCTTGGTGCCTTGTGACTTCCGGTGCCCTCGCCTTTCTCCCTTTGACACCAGTAAAGACGGTACTCTGCTTACGTTATCTGCTGGACATCCTCCTCTTTTCTGCAACTTTGCAAGCTCCTGGTGATCTGTTTATTGCAACACGAAAGACCTAGAGCTATCATTCTACTCTCCCGTGGTTGTTTTGCATATATATATATATATATATATATATATATATATATATATATATATATATATATATATATATATATATATATATATATATATATATATATATATATATATATATATATATGCAATAAGATCACAGTAAACAGGTGATTTCAGAATATGCAAAACAACTACTCTGAAAGATTTGAGAAATTCCAAGCGCTTTCGTGACTACTCACATTATCAAGGAACTATGAAGGTAAAGCATCCAAGGAAGGTATATAAGGGAGTCTGGCCAACACCTCACTATCAGATCCCACAACGGTTAAACACCTGACGCGCGCCGGCCCAACTGGACAGGTCCTTTGCACAACTACCAACAAAATATTCTATCCAAGAAAATTTTTAAAAATATTATTTGTCCAGTGCATTATTAAATTCTTCCCAAATTCTATTAATTATAAATGGATCTAATTTACATAAACCAAAGGAAATATTCATATTATTGTCAAAACTGCTTTTTATGAAACAAGATTCAATTATATTCCTGTCGACCATGGACTTGCTTGATGCTACTTTCTCAACTTTTTGAAAATCAATTGGATGGTTGAAATCTCCTGCAAGATTGCTTAACACAATCCTCCCCAATAGAGCTAAGTGGTTCAAATATGTTGATGATATTTTGTGTCTTATGCCCAAAAATGTAGATATATACCATTTCCTTGGAAAATTAAATAGCTTAGCCCATTCCATAAACTTTACTGTTGAGTTTGAAGAAAATAACTCATTACCTTTTCTAGATGTTTTAATTATTAAGGGTAATAATGAATTCAAATTTAAAATTTACAGAAAACCTACAAATAACTGTTCCTATGTCCACTATTATTCCTCGCATCAAGATAGAGTCAAACTGTCTGTTTTCTCATCAATGTTTTTTGAGAGCTTTACGAATTTGTAGTCCTGAGTTTATAGATGAGGAAATATCCAAAATTTATGAAATAGGTAATGATTTAAAATACCCAAGAAATGTAATTGATAAATCTTTTAAAGTTGCTAGAAATACTTTTTACAATCCAAAAAGGGACAACCAGCCTTATTCATATAAAAATATGTTGGTTCTCCCTTACCATGAAAACTTGGTTGATATGCCTTCTCTTCTTAAGACTTTTAATATTAAAGTTGTATTCAAAAATCTTGATACAGTAAAAAAAACTTTTGATAAAGAATTTCCCGCAAAATGCTGATGGATGTGTCTATAAGATTCCTTGTAAAATTTGCGATAAAGTTTATTATGGTCAAACTGGTAAAAATCTCGAACTAAGATTAAAACAACATAAATATAGCATTAGAACTGGACAAGATTTCAATGCTCTATTTATTCATGTCAGAGATTTTAACCATCCAATTGATTTTCAAAAAGTTGAGAAAGTAGTATCAAGCAAGTCCATGGTCGACAGGAATATAATTGAATCTTGTTTCATAAAAAGCAGTTTTGACAATAATATGAATATTTCCTTTGGTTTATATAAATTAGATCCATTTATAATTAATAGAATTTGGGAAGAATTTAATAATACACTGGACAAATAATAATTTTAAAAAATTTCTTGGGTACAATAGTTTGTTTGTGGTTGTGCAAAGGACCTGTCCAGTTGGGTCGGCGCGCGTCAGGTGTTTAACCGTTGTGGGATCTGATAGTGAGGTGTTGGCCAGACCCCCTTATATACCTTACTTGGATGCTTTACTTTCATAGTTCCTTGTTATCAAGGAACTATGTCCTTGATAATGTGAGTAGTCACGAAAGCGCTTGGAATTTCTCTATTCTTTCAGAGTGGTTGTTTTGTATATATATATATATATATATATATATATATATATATATATATATTTATATATATATATATATATATATATATATATATATATATATATATATATATATATATATATATATATATATATATATATATATATATATATTTATATATATAGTTATGAAACCAAGAAACAAGTGGTATTCAGTCATCTACGAAATTGCGGTCAGCGGGGTTTATATCACGCATCACATTCTCCCGCCTCAAGAGACCCAACAATGTTCACGTTGCCTTACCCTTCTATTACACTGCCCATGTCCTCTTGTCACCTGCACTTATATTCACCTTGGTCTCTTTTTATGTTTTTCTCTCTCTAGAGTAGCATTTGAATGACGTATCAGTTGTTGTTAATATTATGTCTCGCAGCAAATTTTGATACTGCATTTTTCATTACAATGTTAAGGAATAAAGTATCATAAATTAGCTTTTCTTATCTTAATATAAAATCATTTTATACTTTCAATCGCTAGGAAGAAAAAATCAAACTTTGCATGTAAAAATAAATATCATGTATAAACTTTACGTTTGATTTAAAAATAAATTTCAATATATTTGGATGCAAAAATGCAATGGAGAGGTAACAAAATAATTTAATTAATTTAGAATTAATCAATTGATAGGATTTTTTTTATTAAAAATATCAGGAAACATTGTGAAACTGTTTTAAATTATGAATAAAAAATTCATGATGTTTTGTCTTGAAAAATTCGTCTCACAGACTCATATGTCGACCAAATTTGCGGGTGGTTATAGAGAAGAGTCCAGTTAGTAGGATGGTTACAGTAAGAGATCCCACTAGTGTCACCGGCAGCCAAGTTCACTTCCAGGGACCCATGCCACAGCTTATGCTTTACCTCGCAAAAGCACTTAACTTCACGTAAGTAAACTTCAACTGAATAGTTTATTATTTAAGGAACTCAAAATTTCGGTTTTATATAATTAGATGTTCTCAATTTCAATTCTTTTATGAATATATATATATATATATATATATATATATATATATATATATATATATATATATATATATATATATATATATATATATATATATATATATATATATGTATATATATATATATAAATATGTGTGTGTGAGTGTGCGTGTGTGTGTGTGTGTGTGTGTGTGTGTGTGTGTGTGTGTGTGTGTGTGTGTGTGTGTGTGTGTGTGTATGTGTGTGTTTCTGTTTGTGCGTGCGTGTGTGTTTATATGTGTGTGTGAGTGAGTGTGCACTCACCTAATTCTAGTCACCTAATTGTGGTTGCAGGGGTCGAGACTCTGACCGCTGACCGCTACTGGATCCTCCCTCTCCCTGCTCCATGAGCTTTATCATACCTCGTCTTAAAACTATGAGTGGTTCCTGCCTCCACTACATCGCTTGCCAGACTATTCCACTTTCTAACAACTCTGTGACTGAAGAAATACTTCCTAACATCCCTTTGACTCACCTGAGTCTTCAACTTCCAACTGTGACCCTGTGTTTCTGTGTCCCATCTCTGGAATATCCTGTCTCTGTCCACCTTGTCTATTCCATGCAATATTTTGAATGTCGTTATCATGTCTCCCCTGACCCTCCTGTCCTCCAGTGTCGTCAGACCGATTTCCCTTAATCTTTCTTCACAGATCATTTCCCTGAGCTATGGAATCAGCCATGTTGCAAACCTTTGCACTTTCTCTAATTTTTTGACGTGTTTGACCAGGTGTGGGTTCCAAACTGGTGCTGCGTACACCAGTATGCGCCTGACATATACAGTGTATAAAGTCTTGAACGATTCCTTACTGAAGTACCGAAACGCTGTTCTCAGGATGCCAGGCACCCACATGCCGCAGCAGTTATCTAGTGTGCTTCTGGCGATGTCCTGGGAATTATACTCACTTCTAGATCTTTCTCCTTGAGTGAGGTTTGCACTCTTTGGCCTCCTCGCCTGTACTCTGTCTGCGGTCTTCTTTGTCCTTCTCCAATCTTCATGGCTTTGCATTTGGCGGGGTTAAATTCTAGGAACCAGTTGCCGGACCACGCATCCAGCCTGTCCAGGTCTCTTTGCAGACCTGTCTGGTCCGTGTCTGATTTAATTCTCCTCATTAACTTCACATCATCTGCATACAGGGACACTTATTAGTCTATCCCTTCCGTCATGTCGTTCACATATACCAAGAATAGCACTGGTCCCAGGACTGACCCTTGTGGGACCCCGCTGGTCACAGGCGCCAACTGTGATACCTCATCACGGACCATGACTCACTGTTGTCTCCCTGTTAGGTATTCTCTTAATCATTGCAGTGCCCTTCCTGTTATATGTACCTGATCCTCTAGCTTCTGTACTAATCTCTTTTGAGGAACTGTTTCGAAGGCCTTCTTGCAGTCCAAGAAAATGCAATCAACCCGCCCCTCCCTCTCATTTTTTTCTTCAGTTACTTTGTCATAAAACTCTAGTAGGTTTGTGACACAGGATTTGCCTTCCATGAATCCGTGCTGGCTGTCGTTTATAATATTGTTCTGCTCCAGATGCTCCACCACTCTCCTCCTGACACTCATCTCCATGACTTTGCATACTATACATGTCAGTGACACTGGTCGATACTTTAGTGCTTCATTTCTGTGTGTGTGTAAGTGTGAGTGAGTGTGTGTGTGTGTACTCACCTAGTTGAGGTTGCGGGGGTCGAGTCCGAGCTCCTGGCCCCGCCTCTTCACTGATCGCTACTAGGTCACTCTCCCTGAGCCGTGAGCTTTATCATACCTCTGCTTAAAGCTATGTATGGATCCTGCCTCCACTACATCGCTTCCCAAACTATTCCACTTACTGACTACTCTGTGGCTGAAGAAATACTTCCTAACATCCCTGTGATTCATCTGTGTCTTCAGCTTCCAACTGTGTCCCCTTGTTACTGTGTCCAATCTCTGGAACATCCTGTCTTTGTCCACCTTGTCAATTCCTCTCAGTATTTTGTATGTCGTTATCATGTCCCCCCTATCTCTCCTGTCCTCCAGTGTCGTCAGGTTGATTTCCCTTAACCTCTCCTCGTAGGACATACCTCTTAGCTCTGGGACTAGTCTTGTTGCAAACCTTTGCAATTTCTGTAGTTTCTTTACGTGCTTGGCTAGGTGTGGGTTCCAAACTGGTGCCGCATACTCCAATATGGGCCTAACGTATACGGTGTACAGGGTCCTGAACGATTCCTTATTAAGATGTCGGAATGCTGTTCTGAGGTTTGCTAGGCGCCCATATGCTGCAGCAGTTATTTGGTTGATGTGCGCTTCAGGAGATGTGCCTGGTGTTATACTCACCCCAAGATCTTTTTCCTTGAGTGAGGTTTGTAGTCTCTGACCCCCTAGACTGTACTCCGTCTGCGGCCTTCTTTGCCCTTCCCCAATCTTCATGACTTTGCACTTGGTGGGATTGAACTCCAGGAGCCAATTGCTGGACCAGGTCTGCAGCCTGTCCAGATCCCTTTGTAGTTCTGCCTGGTCTTCGATCGAGTGTATTCTTCTCATCAACTTCACGTCATCTGCAAACAGGGACACCTCAGAGTCTATTCCTTCCGTCACGTCGTTCACAAATACCAGAAACAGCACTGGTCCTAGGACTGACCCCTGCGGGACCCCGCTGGTCACAGATGCCCACTCTGACACCTCGCCACGTACCATGACTCGCTGCTGTCTTCCTGACAAGTATTCCCTGATCCATTGTAGTGCCTTCCCTGTTATCCCTGCTTGGTCCTCCAGTTTTTGCACCAATCTCTTGTGTGGAACTGTGTCAAACGCCTTCTTGCAGTCCAAGAAAATGCAATCCACCCACCCCTCTCTCTCTTGTCTTACTGCTGTCACCATGTCATAGAACTCCAGTAGGTTTGTGACACAGGATTTCCCGTCCCTGAAACCATGCTGGCTGCTGTTGATGAGATCATTCCTTTCTAGGTGTTCCACCACTCTTCTCCTGATAATCTTCTCCATGATTTTGCATACTATACATGTCAGTGACACTGGTCTGTAGTTTAATGCTTCATGTCTGTCTCCTTTTTTAAAGATTGGGACTACATTTGCTGTCTTCCATGCCTCAGGCAATCTCCCTGTTTCGATAGATGTATTGAATATTGTTGTTAGGGGTACACATAGCGCCTCTGCTCCCTCTCTCAATACCCATGGGGAGATGTTATCTGGCCCCATTGCCTTTGAGGTATCTAGCTCACTCAGAAGCCTCTTCACTTCTTCCTCGGTTGTGTGCACTGTGTCCAGCACTTGGTGGTGTGCCCCACCTCTCCGTCTTTCTGGAGTCCCTTCTGTCTCCTCTGTGAACACTTCTTTGAATCTCTTGTTGAGTTCTTCACATACTTCACGGTCATTTCCTGTTGTCTCTCCTCCTTCCTTCCTTAGCCTGATTACCTGGTCCTTGACTGTTGTTTTCCTCCTGATGTGGCTGTACAACAGTTTCGGGTCAGATTTGGCTTTCGCTGCTATGTCATTTTCATATTGTCTTTGGGCCTCCCTTCTTATCTGTGCATATTCGTTTCTGGCTCTACGACTGTTCTCCTTATTCTCCTGGGTCCTTTGCCTTCTATATTTCTTCCATTCCCTAGCACACTTGGTTTTTGCCTCCCTGCACCTTTGGGTAAACCATGGGCTCATCCTGGCTTTTTCATTACTCCTGTTACCCTTGGGTACAAACCTCTCCTCTGCCTCCTTGCATTTTGTTGCTACATATTCCATCATCTCATTAACTGGCTTCCCTGCCAGTTCTCTGTCCCACTGAACCCCGTTCAGGTAGTTCCTCATTCCTGTGTAGTCCCTTTTCTTGTAGTTTGGCTTCATTCGTCCTGGCCTTCCTGCTTCTCCCTCCACTTGTAGCTCTACTGTGTATTCGAAGCTTAAAACCACATGGTCACTGGCCCCAAGGGGTCTTTCATATGTGATGTCCTCGATATCTGCACTACTGAAGGTGAATACTAAGTCCAGCCTTCCTGGTTCATCCTCTCCTCTCTCTCTTGTAGTGTCCCTTACGTGTTGGTACATGAAGTTCTCCAGTACCACCTCCATCATCTTAGCCCTCCATGTATCTTGGCCCCCATGTGGGTCCAAGTTCTCCCAATCGATTTCCTTGTGGTTAAAGTCACCCATGATCAGGAGCTTTGCCCTGCATGCATGAGCTCTTCTGGCCACTCTAGCCAGTGTGTCAACCATCGCTCTATTGCTCTCGTCGTACTCTTGCCTTGGCCTCCTGCTGTTCTGTGGTGGGTTATACATCACTGCTATTACCACCTTGGGACCTCCAGAGTGAAGTGTTCCCACTATGTAATCACTTTCTTCTCCGCTATCTCCTCTCTCCAGCTCATCAAAATTCCAGCGTGTGTGTGTGTGTGTGTGTGTGTGTGTGTGTGTGTGTGTGTGTGTGTGTGTGTGTGTGTGTGTGTGTGTGTGTGTGTGTGTGTGTGTGTGTGTGCGTGTGTGTGTGTGTGTGAGTGTGTGGGTGTATGTGTGTGTGTGTGTGTGTGTGTGTGTGTGTGTGTGTGTGTGTGTGTGTGTGTGTGTGTGTGTGAGTGTGTGGGTGTATGTGTGCGTGTGTGTGTGTGTGGGTGTGTGTGTGTGTGTGTGTGTGTGTGTGTGTGTGTGTGTGTGTGTGTGTGTGTGAGTGTGTGGGTGTATGTGTGTGTGTGTGTGTGTGTGTGTGTGTGTGTGTGTGTGTGTGTGTGTGTGTGTCGTGCCGAATAGATAAAACTTGAGATTTTGGATTAAATAGCAATGCTTTTCTTCCCGAATAAGGCAAGCGAAGATTTGTGTATGAAATAAATTCGCAAAATTCCTTCTAAACCAAACGAAAAATATGTATTTCATTATGTGTGTTTATTATTAAATTATTGTAAATTTATCTAAAACATATTTAGCTGGGTTAGGGTAAATTAAATTGCGCTTGTTATAATAAGGTTAGATAAGATTTCTAAGTTTATTTTGGTACAAAATTATTAATTTTAACATTAACAAAAAAGAAATATATATATATATATATATATATATATATATATATATATATATATATATATATATATATATATATATATATATATATATATATATGTATGTATGTATATACATATGTACTTTATTACACGTACTTTTCCCCTTCATTACACGTACTTTGATTATATTTTCCCTCAAGCACTTCTCACTACCATTAGTAACTGTGTCTCGTGCTGGTGGCCCGGTGGCCTGGTGGCTAAAGCTCCCGCTTCACACACGGAGGGCCCGGGTTCGATTCCCGGCGGGTGGAAACATTCGACACGTTTCCTTACACCTGTTGTCCTGTTCACCTAGCAGCAAATAGGTACCTGGGTGTTAGTCGACTGGTGTGGGTCGCATCCTGGGGGACAAGATTAAGGACCCCAATGGAAATAAGTTAGACAGTCCTCGATGACGCACTGACTTTCTTGGGTTATCCTGGGTGGCTAACCCTCCGGGGTTAAAAATCCGAACGAAATCTCTCTCTTGCTTCTAACCTTCGCTGGTCTCTGATGCTCCCTTGAAATACTTCAGGGCATCCTTTGCTGCAGCTCTGTTTAACCCTTGTGGATTTATGGCTTAATTTTGATTACTATAATGATTTTGTAATGACTACAATGAATTATTAATCAAGACTAAGGGATTTTAAATACTTGGAGCAGTCATCTACAAGTCGTCAGCAAATTCTAGGACAATACAGGAATACAGAATTCAATGACAGAGTAATATTTGACTATAGCAGAAGTGACACTAAGATTAATGCTGCTGGTTAAACCACAGTTTCTGGAGAAGATTAAAATAGTTATTGAAAGCCTTTTAGAATCGCTTTTCACGTCCTATGCCAATTTATGTATGTGTATTATAACAGTAAACTCTCACGAACTAATAATCTTTAGTTTGCCAACGCACATATGATAGTTTACCTACGTAGGGAAACTCATAAGAGTTTGGCTGCAGTTTACATTCTTTTAGGCTACAACTGTTGTGTTTTGTCTTTTGTATATTTCTATATCGAAAATGTGTTGAGTAACACAATCATAATTCACCCTAAAATTTCAGGTTTAAACTAGACGTACAAAGACTTTTAGAAGCGTTTTTCACGCCCGTGAACCATTTATGAATGTGTATTATAATGGTAAACTTTCACGAGTTAACTCTCAGTTTTCCAACATGTAAGTGATAGTTTTCCGATGTTGGGAACCCCAGACGAATTTCGTTACAGTTTACATTATATTTTGCTACAGCTACTGGGTCCATATATGGTGTACCTTTGTATATCAAAAAGGATATTGTGTAACACATAATATACTGTAAACAGTTACATATGTATCTCACCAGGTTCACCTATGTGCGGTCTCTAGACGGATTATGGGGCTTTAGGCTTGATAACGGGTCGTGGTTCGGTATAATTGGAATGGTGATTAGAGAGGTAAGTGAATCTATGAATCTTTTAGTATATCATTTACCTGGTGTCTGACCGGGCGGCGGGGGCGGTGACCCCCAAACCCTCTCCAGGTATACTCCAGGTATCCTATAGTAATAGAGACAAAATAATTATTTTAGCAATCAAATTTGATTTCGAATAATTTAGATATTTTTATATTCGGTTTCTCGGGAAAGGAAAAAATATTTAACTTATTTCAGAACTCTGGCAACAAATGAGTAAAAAATTACTATTATGCATTCTATTTTCTAACTTAAGGCATGATAAGTTATTAGTCTTCAAGATTGTTGTATATTTTCCAAAATAGTTTTATTATTTGATTATAATTTTAAATTATACAATAAAGCTTAACTGTTAACTTGCTTTAAAAGAAACTTTAATTTCTTCCACAGGAAGTAGATATGGGTGTCGGCCCTTTCGCGATTGATATAGAAAAAGCTGAGGTAATGGACTTGACTGTGCAAATAACGATAGATAACTGGAAGATCCTGGGTGCTCGAGGACTCACTGAGGTAGACCCGTGGGGCTTCTTCTTCCCACTTACCCCACTGGTGTGGCTGACCATCCTGACAGTGCTGATCATCCTTGCTGTCTCCGTGTTTCTCATGTCTTCACTCTTCTCTCACAAGAATGACACTCCGAGGAATTTGTTAGATATTACACTTGATTACTTACAAATTTTATTACAGCAAAGTAAGTTATTTGCTTGCAGTTTATAGAAATAGTCAACATATTTCACGGTGAGATTAAGACACATGTGCAACATCTGGGTATCTTTATTGTAGACGTTTCGCCATCCAGTGGCTTTATCAATACAAATTCTAGGACATAACTTGAAGACAGTAGAACTATGTACAGAAGATGAGGTAATCAGTCCCTCAACCTAGGAGTAGGTGCGAAGAGCACCATAGTCGTGGAGATTCTGGTATATAATATATAATGGTATATAATACCGCCAAGATTCTCATCTTGTCGGTATTATATACCATTCGTACACATATTTCACGGTAAATATTCATTGATATATTTGTTCTTAGCTCCAGTGATCATAATACAGTAATTAATCAGTGTCTGATTGCTCTGATTCTTACATGATCTGACACAAGTTCACTAAATAAATTTGTGAGATAAAATGCCACAAGTGAAACTGATGCGACATTTTGATTTTGGCAAAGTTACGCTCTCCAGGAGCTTGACGGTGTAAACCGGCACGCTGGTTTAGGAAAAATGCGTAACCATACACTAGGACATACTTATCAGAAAGCTTTTTGGTACTGGGACCTTGATCAGTAATGATCAAGGTCCCAAGACCGAAACGTTCTCTAATAAATATGTCCTAGTGTTTGCTTACGAGTTTATCTAAACCAGGAGCTTGAGAAAACTCCTGGAGAGCGATACGTTGCAACAATAAAAATGTTGCATTAGTTACATATGTTTCCTTTTATCTAACATATTGTCTGCAATTCCTCCTAAATTATTACAAGAAATCTAAAATAATATCTAAAACCATTCTAAGACATCAACTCATACATAATTCAGGTGAAAATAAATTGTAGCGTCAACTGGATACAAATGGATAGCAGTTTCTGTACTGTGATGATAATTTATTAATAACTGCCTAAATATAAGGAATAAGTATTATCATTCAGATAATAGCACTCAGATATATTAACATTCAGATAAAAACACTCCGATCTTTGAAGGAAAATCAAATACCAAATCCCGTATTATCCCAAACCTAATAAAATGTATCGACTTCCCAAAACACATATATGCAAAGGTTCTCGCAGATGCAAGTGACATAAATTGCCACACTTTCAGAACCTACTCTGTAAAGAAAATTGAGCAGAAAGAAGACTTGTTTAAAGAAAATCCTGCAAATTAGGCATGAAATACAATAAACGCACCTGTCGCAAGACAAGAGACCTCATCTGAAGGAGTGAAGGAATGAACATAGAGAGGAAACGATATAAACAAAAATTAAATTTCCAGTAAATGCCAATAGGTTACAAAATTAAGTAAATACGCATTAAGGTCTGTCCTTATGGATGAAAAATTTATTTCATCACGAAGATGACAACAACACAAGGAAAAAGAAAAAAATCGGAAGAAACAGAGAGATAATTAATGACTCGAAACTAGTAACGGGAGGTAAAGAAATAGACTAAAAAATATCCTTAAATAACTGACAAAATAGAAATCTTTAGATTAGAAAATTGTGACTCAATTTGGCTACAAATATTACAGATATTTGTATCCAAGGTTCTGGTAAAGAAGAACATACTTTTAGTGGAGTGGTAAATTTTGACGTTTTTAACATTGAACTGTTTGTACAACCATTACAGAAATGACGTTGACCCTCTGGTGGTGGGAACGAGAAGTGTTGGTTGTATGGATGATGATGATGCTGGTGTTAACCCGGAGTTACTCTGGCAACCTGATGGCTCTCCTGGCAGTGAGATATATACCTCAGCCATACCAGTCTCTACAAGAAGTCGTTGACGATCCCTTTGTTACGTTAATATGGCAGAAAGGAACTCCGTTTCTCCTTCTGAAGGTAGATTATACAAGTATCAAATTTCATTATCCCGCAAAGTAATTAAATACTTTCAGAATATTCAAAATAGAAAACATAATTAAATTTCCAATCAAATGGCCATGATAACGATTTCCCATTTCCTGTGCAAGCAGTCACTGAGTTATTAAATTTGCGTTGATAAATGCAAAGTTTGATTTTAAAGGCGAGTGTAACACTCAGAAGGTTGATTTGGCTATGTAAAATCCACTCTCACAAGTCCTTATAAGCATTTTGTCCATGGAAATTTTTGAAACAACACTGCTTAACAGAATTCTTCCCGACAGAGCTAAGTTGTACAGATAAATTGATGTTTTATGCCTTATGCCAAAGAATAAAGATATAAACTGTTTTCTTTTTTAAGTTTACTCTTGATTTTCAACTAAATAACTCAATGTCTTTTTTCAGATATCTTAATTGTTAACCGAAACAATGAATTTAAAATAAAAGTGTACAAAACTACAATAACAGATAACTGCTCATATCTGTCGGGAGCAATAAACTAGTAAACTCGTAACCTGAATAAATTACTAAAAATAGTAATAAGAAAAACTGTTTTAACCTGGGATGATTGAATGTGCCTGGATGTAGTGCAGATGATGAGCAAGAGATGATTACCAATGTTATGAATGAAAAGAAGTTAGAAGTCCTGGCTAAAAGTGGGTAGGGGAGTTCTAGTGGGGAAAAATAAATGGAATTTGACCAGTAGTATCTGAGAGAGATAGAGTTAAGGAAGGGGTAGCAATAATGCTAAAAGATCCAGTATGGAAGCAGAAGAGAGAATGTAAATGTATAATTAAATGATTATGAGGATTAAAATAAGGGTTGAATGCGAAATGTGGGTTATAATAAGTGTTTATTCACCTGATGAAGAGAGAGTGTTGCAGTGAGAGAGAGAAATTTTAGGAGAAAGTAACTGTGGTAGAGGATATAAATGCAGAAGTGGGAGAAACGGTTATAGAGGGCGTGGTAGGTAAGTTTGGGGTACCAGGCGTAAATGATGATTATGGGGCCTTTAATTGAAGTTTATATATAAAGAGGTTCGGTAATAGATAATACATATTTTAAGAAAAAAAAGATGAATAAGTATACGAAAAATGATTTAGGGCGACATGACACTAGTTTGTTGGACTTCGTAAAGCTGAGTAAATCATTGATGAGTAGACTTCAGGATGTACATATTTACAGAGGGACAACAGATACATCAGATAATTTTTTAATTATGGTTACAGTGAGAGTAAAAGGTAGATGGGATACAAGGAGAATGACATCTGAAGGAAAGAGAGAGGTAAAAGTTCATAAATTAAACGAGGAGGGAGTTAGGGAAAGATGTAAGCTAGAGAAAATAGAGACAATGAGATTGAAGGTGTATTGGGAAGATTTAAAAATCCAGTTTAGCGTGTTTGTGGATATAGAAGGGTGGGTGTGGGACGTTACAGGAGCGCTTGGTGGATAAATGTGGTAACGAGAATAGTAAGAGATAACAAAGATATCATATGAGACATGTAGACAAAGTAGAAATGATATAAGGAGGGAGGAGTTTATGGAAAGAAAAAGAGAAGTTAAGAGAGTGATGAAGGAAAATAAAAGGAGAGCAAATGAGAGAGTGGGTGATATGCTATCAACAAATTGTGCTGAAGATACGAAAATGTTTTGGAGAAACATTAATAATTTAAGAAAGCCTAGGGAACGAATGAATTTGACAGCTGAAAGTAGATGAAGAGAGTTATAAGATGGAGAGTTGCAGGTATCAGAAAGATGGAGGGAATATTTTGAGGTGATTTTATTTAATACATGTATGAGTGATGGGAAGGCACCAAGTGACTGGCAGAAAGCATACATAGTCCCTTTGTATAAAGGTAAAGGGGACAAAAGAGTGTAAGAATTATGTTGGAATAAACCTTTTTAGTATAACTGTGAGGTATACGTAGAGCTATTACTGAAAGAATTAAGACAGAGAGTAGAGTAGCAGATGAACAAGGAGGCTTCAGGAAGGGAGTAAGATGTGTAGATCAAGTGTTTACAGTGAAGAAAATAGGTGAACAGTATTTAGAAAAGGATAATGAAGTTTTTGTTGCATTTATTGATGTGGAAAAGGCACATAATAGTGGATAGGGGAGCAATGTGGCAGATGTTGCAAGTGTATGAAATACATGATAGGTTACTGAAAGCAGTGTAGAGTTTTAACGAGGTGAGATTGAGGTTAGAGTACTTAGGAAAAAGGGAAATTATTTCCCTGTTAGAGTAGGCCTTAGACAGAGATGAGTGATGTTGCAATGGTTGTTTAATATATTTATAGACGGGGTTGTAAGAGAAGTGAATTTTCAATTGTTGGGTAAAGGTGTGGGATTAAGAGAAAAAGAATCTAAAACAAAGTGGGAGTTGTCACAGTTGCTTCCTGCAGATGACACTGTGCTTTTGGGAGTTTCTGAAGAGAAGTTGCAGAAGTTGGTGGACGAATTTTGGAGGGAATGTAAAAGTAAGAAAATAAAAGTGAGCATAGGAAAGAGCAAGGTGATGAAGATAACAAAAAAACGAGGTAATGAAAGCCTGGATATCACACTGGAGGGCGGGAATATTGAGGAAGTGAATGTGTTCATATATCTTGGAGTGGACTTGTTTGCTGATGGGTCTATGAAAGACACAGTGATCATATAACTGACGAGGAAGAAAAGATGTACACTGTGGAGTATGTATGAAAGAACAGTGCTATCAATGCTCTTATATGGGTGTAAAGCCTAGGTGATCAATGTTGCAACAAGGAGAAGGTTGGAGGCAGTTCAGGTGACGTGTCTGAGGGTCATGTATGGTGTGAATATTACGCAGAGAATCAGCAGCTTTGAGATTAGGAGGTGTGGGGTTTCTAAAACTATTATCCAGAGGGCTGAGGACTGGTTGTTTAGGCGGTTCGGACATGTAGAGAGGACAGAACGAAATATAATGACTTGAAGGGTGTATAAATCTATAAGGAAGAATGGCAAGGAAGGGTTCGTCTTAGAAAAGGTTGGAAGGAGGGAATAAAGAAAGGGCTTAGATTTACATCAAGCATGCATGACGGTGTTAGATAAGAGAGAGTGGATACAAATGGTTTTTATGACTTAACGTGGTGTTGGAACAATGTAAGATTTATGACGGGATTAAGGAAAATAGGTTAGTGGAACTTGGGTCCTGGAGGTGGGAAGTACAGTGCCTGCGCTCTGATGCAGGGGTAGAGTAATGTTGCAGTTTTTGAATTATAGTGTTGGCACGACTCTGGTAAGATAGTAATGGAGTGAATGATGATAAAAGTGTTTCTTTTCGGGTTACCACCTCGGTGGGAAACGGCCGGTGTGTTAATAAAAAATAATAAAGAATCTGCACTATTATTCTTCACATCATGACTGAGTAAAACTTTCTGTATTCTCATCTGTATTTTTAAAAGCTTTTGCGTATTTACAGCCCAGACTTTATATTAAGTAATTTTAAAGATTTATGAAAAGGAAATTACCCATAATACCCAAATAAAAATATTAATAAGTTAAAAAAAATTTAATTATATATATTTTTTTTGTTATGTTCAGATGGATTTCCACTGACTTATTGCAAAAAAAACATTCTGCTAATATTGCAAAGAACACCCTTGCCAAAAAGGCAAAACTCGCCGGTCCGGTTAATCGGTACAAGGTGCGTCTGGTTCCCAGGGATCTCCACGTCATAGCCAACGTGGTGCAGCTCGTCCACGAGGCATCTGTTATGTGTGCAACAAGAATTGTGCACTCAATCCCATAAATGGCAACTTCCGTGCACCCAGTGAGTACCAAGGTTCTTGGAGGACTGCAGCTGGGAACAATCAACATCCCCTCCCAGTAGACAGAGCTGACAGCCACACAGACTATAGACGTAAAATCTGCAATCAAATTAATATCCAGCAGGTCACTATCACATATTCCCAAAGCAACTCACCTTCAAGCTCCTAGCAAATTTGCTGACCACTTGAAGAAGTCAGAGATATCCTTGCAATCAATGAATCCTGACACAACTTACTGCTAATTGGTAAGGCCTGTCTGGTTGTCCCACACAGGATGGACAAGTCCCTACCAACATCTGTTATTAGGGCAATAAATGCATTCACTAAAGACAACAACTTCATCCTTCCCCATCTAGGTCAACAAACACTCACCAGGAAAATGCCAACAACAGAACACCTGATGCCTCAAAAATTAAAGCCCAAATTCAGAAAAAAAATAGAAAAGGGAAATGCTTCTGGAGCACGCAGGCTTACAACCAGTGAGGATACTATTATCCCTAAGGACGTCATTAAATCAAAAGAGCTTTTTGTCTCAGAGACAGGAACAGGAGGCAGAGGGTATGTTTTCCTAGGGCTGGGATGAAGGATATTGTCACCCGTCTGGACATCAGGATGGGTAATGGGAGCAATCCTCTATTATCTGTCTCAGTACTGGAGGCAACAGTGTTGGCAAATGTAGGTGTGAGGACCTGATTAGCAGGTATAAGTCAGCAATAGGCATAATTAGGACGAAGGGAGGGAACCCTGTGTTATGTAGCATTTTACCCAAGAGAGGAGTTGGAAATGAATGGCAATTGGTGTACGCTAGTGATGTGGTTCACGTATCTAGGTTGGAGGTGGGGGCCCTGGCCAATGCAGTGGCCAGTGCCCCCAGTGTTAGGGCTATAAACTGGAAATAGATAGTTGTATGCGTTTTTTTTTTTTTTGGAAAATCTATGAAGCCCCAATACAGTAATATTGTGATTTTTAGGGAAACCAGTAACAGGCAGAATGATGTGGATATTGGAAAGCAAGTGGCACTGCATGATAGGGAAGTAACAGGTATAGGGGAAAAACAGAAATGAGCAGTAAGGGAAAACAGAAAGGAGGATCTCTAAATTTATATTATGCCAATAGTCTTGGAACTAAGAATTAGATGGAGGAGTTGAGATTAGTTGCAAGTTCGGAAAAAATTGATGTATATACCATAACTGAGACGTGGTTTAATGCGAAAAATCGGGACATACTTGCTCAATGTCACATTCAGGGTTTCACATTGTTCCAAGTAGACAGAAGTATCGACAAGGGTAGTGGGGTGGCATTGTATGTCAGAGATCGCTTGAATTGTTGCATAAAATCGAGTATAAAGTCTGAAATAACACATACAAAGTCTGTCTGGATAGAATTTTCAGAGAGGAATGAAAAATTGATTTTAGGCGACTTAGGTGACTTGGAGAGTCACCAAGGGAGATTACTGTGGGAGGAAACTGTTAATGCCACAAGTCAAGATAACGTAGTAATTTGTTATAGCAATTTGTTACAGAACCTACAAGGGGAGACAACCTGCTTGTCTTGGTTCTGGCAAACAAAGAAACCTTCGTTAATAAATTAGAAATTGCTTGACGTAAGAGACCATATATCAATTACCTTTACCGATGAATGGAAGTATGATAGAAGGTTTAACTAAGTAACTGTCCCAGATTTTCGCTTAGCAAATTACAATGGGCTTAGAGAACACCTATCATGTGTTGACTGGGGAAACGACGAGAGCTATCAATATGAGAGCTTTCTAAACACTATGCATGCTGCCCAAAGGACATTTGTTACGTATAAACAAATAAGATCGAAATGGATGAATAATAAGCTTAAAAATCTTTTAGGGCAGAAGAAAGGAATTTATTGGCTCATTAATGTTTTTTTTTCTTCTCCACCTTTATCCTATTCAGCTTTGCAATTATACAGTTTCTGTTATTACCATTACCCAATTTTACTCCATGACTGTTATTATTAAGATTCATTATATCAAAGTCTAAGTCAATATTTCCACACTCATCATTTCCCATTTTTAAACCCACACCTGTAACTAATCCAAGTTTAAAGTCCTAACAACTCCCTCAACTTAGCTAGCAAGAATATATATATATATATATATATATATATATATATATATATATATATATATATATATATATATATATATATATATATATATATATATATATATCTCGTGCCGAAAAGGCAGAACTTGCGATCTTGGCTTAAATAGCAACGCTCATCTAGCCATATAGAACAAGTGAAAATTTGTGTATGCAATAATTTCGCCAAAATTATTCTGAACCTAACGAAAAAAATATATTTCACTGTGTCTGTATAATATTAAATTACTGCAAACAAATCTAAAATATATATAGTTGGGTTAGACTAAAATAAATTGTTCTTGTTATAATAAGGTTAGGTAAGTTTTCTAAGATTCTTTTGGTGCAAAATTAAAATTTTTACATTAACATCAATGAAAAAAATATATCTTTAAACCTATAAGAGAAAACTTCAGCAAGGATTTAATTTTAAATGAGTTCTTGCTAATTGACCAGTTTTACATATTAGGCACGACATATATATATATATATATATATATATATATATATATATATATGTATACATATATACAAATATATATATATATATATATATATATATATATATATATATATATATACGTATATATATATATATATATATATATATATATATATATATATATATATATATATATATATATATATATATATATATATATATATATATATATATATATATATATATATATATATATTAACACACTTGCCGATTCCCACCAAGGCAGGGTGACCCGGAAAAGAAAAACTTTCACCATTATTCACCCCATCACTGTCTTGTCAGAAGGGTGCTTTACACTTCAGTTTTTAAACTGCAACATTAGCACCCCTTCTTCGGAGTGCAGACACTGTACTTCCCATCTCCAGGACTCAAGTCCGGCCTGCCGGTTTCCCTGAACCCCTTCATAAATGTTACTTTGCTCACACTCCAACAGCACGTCAAGTATTAAAAACCATTTCTCTCCATTCACTCCTATTAAACACGCTCACGCATGCCCGCTGGAAGTCCAAGCCCCTCGCACACAAAACCTCCTTTACCCCCTCCCTCCAACCTTTCCTAGGCTGACCCCTACCCCGCCTACCTTCCACTACAGACTGATACACTCTTGAAGTCATTCTGTTTCGCTCCATTCTCTCTACATGTCCGAACCACCTCAACAACCCTTCCTCAACCCTCTGGACAACAGTTTTGGTAATCCCGCACCTCCTCCTAACTTCCAAACTACAAATTCTCTGCATTATATTCACACCACACATTGCCCTCAGACATGACGTTGGTAAAACTATACTCTCATACATTTCCCTCTTTGCCTCCAAGGACAAAGTTCTTTGTCTCCACAGACTCCTAAGTGCACCGCTCACCCTTTTCCTCTCATCAATTCTATGATTCACCTCATCATAGATCCATCTGCTGACACGTCCAGTCCCAAATATCTGAATACATTCACCTCCTCCATACTCTCTCCCTCCAACCTGATATCCAATCTTTCATCACCTAATCTTTTTGTTATCCTCATAACCTTACTCTTCCCTGTATTCACTTTTAATTTTCTTCTTTTACATACCTTACCAAATTCATCCACCAACCTTTGCAACTTCTCTTCAGAATCTCTCAAGAGCACAGTGTCATCAGCAAAGAGTAACTGTGACAACTCCCACTTTATGTGTGATTCTTTATCTTTTAACTCCACACCTCTTGCCAAGACCCTCGCATTTACTTCTCTTACAACCCCATCTATAAATATATTGAACAACCGCGGTGACATCACACATCCTTGTCTAAGGCCTACTTTTACTTGGAAATAATCTCCCTCTTTAATACATACTCTAATTTGAGCCTCACTATCCTCGTAGAAACTCTTCACTGCTTTCGGTAACCTGCCTCCTATACCATGCACCTGCAACATCTGCCACATTGCCCCCCTATCCACCCTGTCATACGCCTCTTCCAAATTCATAAATGCCACAAAAACGTCTTTAGCCTTATCTAAATACTGTTCACTTATATGTTTCACTGTAAACTCCTGGTCCACACCCCCTACCTTTCCTAAAGCCTACTTGTTCATCTGCTATCCTATTCTCCGTCTTACTCTTAATTCTTTCAATAATAACTCTACCATACGCTTTACCAGGTATACTCAACAGACTTATCCCTCTATAATTTTTGCACTCTCTTTTATCCCCTTTGCCTTTATACAAAGGAACTATGCATGCTCTCTGCCAATCCCTAGGTACCTTACCCTCTTCCATACAATTATTAAATAATTGCACCAACCACTCCAAAACTATATCCCCACCTGCTTTTAACATTTCTATCTTTATTCCATAAATCCCAGCTGCTTTACCCCCTTTCATTTTACCTACTGCCTCACGAATGTCCCCCACACTCACAACTGACTCTTCCTCACTCCTACAAGATGTTATTCCTCCTTTCCCTATACACGAAATCACAGCTTCCCTATCTTCATCAACATTTAACAATTCCTCAAAATATTCCCTCCATCTTCCCAATACATCTAACTCTTCATTTAATAAGTCTCCTCTCCTATTTTTAACTTACAAATGCATTTGTACTCTAGGCTTTCTTAACATGTTAATCTCACTCCAAAACTTTTTCTTATTTTCAACAAAATTTGTTGATAACATCTCTCATTTGCTCTCTTTTTACATTGCTTCACCGCTCTCTTAACCTCTCTCTTTTTCTCCATATACTCTTCCCTCCTTGCATCACTTGTACTTTGTAAAAACTTCTTATATGCTAACTTTTTCTCTCTTACTACTCTCTTTACATTATCATTCCACCAATCGCTCCTCTTCCCTCCTGCACCCACTTTCCTGTAACCATAAACTTCTGCTGAACACTCTAACACTACATTTTTAAACCTACCCCATACCTCTTAGACCCCATTGCCTATGCTCTCATTAGCCCATTTATCCTCCAATAGCTGTTTATATCTTTCCCTAACTGCTCCTCTTTTAGTTTATAAACCTTCACCTCTCTCTTCCCTGATGCTTCTGTTCTCCTTGTATCCCATCTACCTTTTACTCTCAGTGTAGCTACAACTAGAAAGTGATCTGATATATCTGTGGCCCCTCTATAAACATGTACATCCTGAAGTCTACTCAACAGTCTTTTATCTACCAATACATAATCCAACAAACTACTGTCATTTCGCCCTACATCATATCTTGTATACTTATTTAGCCTCTTTTTCTTAAAATATGTATTATGTATAACTAAACCACTTTCTATATAAAGTTCAATCGAAGGGCTCCCATTATCATTTACACCTGGCAGCCCAAACTTACCTACCAAAATCCCAAAATCTCTCTCTCTCCTCTACATTCCTCTCTTCTCCAGGTGCATACACGCTTATTATGACCCACTTTTCGCATCCAACCTTTACTTTAATCCACATAATCCTTAAATTTACACATTCATATTCTCTTTTCTCCTTCCATAACTGATCCTTCAACATTATCGCTACCCCTTCCTTAGCTTTAACTCTCTCAGATACTCCAGATTTAATCCCATTTATTTCTCCCCACCGAAACTCCCCTACCCCCTTCAGCTTTGTTTCGCTTAGGGCCAGGACATCCAACTTCTTTTCATTCATAATATCAGCAATCATCTGTTTCTTGTCATCTGCACTACATCCACGAACATTCAAGCATCCCAGTTTTATAAAGTTTTTCGTCTTCTCTTTTTTAGTAAATGTCTACAGGAGAAGGGGTTACTAGCCCATTGCTCTCGGCATTTTAGTCGCTTCATACGACACGCATTCTTTTCCACTTCCCCATTGGCAATAGAATATACGTATATATGTGTATATATATATATATATATATATATATATATATATATATATATATATATATATATATATATATATATATATATATATATATATATATATGAAGGTATTTATATGCATGCATTTATTTATTAAAGAAATTTTTCAGCCTCCAGTATCTGAAATATTTCGGAAAGTAGCCGATTTGGAGAAGGTTGGTCGGCTTATATGGGGAAAACGACCCCAGATTCCTGAAATAATAAATTCTAAGGTTCGACGAAGAAATTACGTTGTTATTGAGACTGATAATGCAATTAAAACTTTAATAGCAGAAGACTTCTCGTTAACAGGTAATTTAGGAAAATTCTCCAAATTAAGTTAATTCTTTTGTTTTGGTAAGTACGATACAGCTTTTTCACTCAAGTGCCTGGAGATGATACCAGTTGTTTACCTGTTTATAAGTATATACTTTAACCAAAATTATTAAGCATTAATTAAAGTATCTATAAAAACATTATATCTATGAAAAAACATTATAATCTATCTATAAAAACGTTATAATTAACACTGAAACATATTCCCATTTCTTAACACTGACTTATCTGTTTGTTTGTGTTTTATTTTTGTTTTTGTTGATAAGCATCAGTGATTGTGTAAGTATACCATATTGAGAGCAGGAATTATTTTAAATGATTAAGTTAACTGGTTCCTAGTAGCGCTAAAATTAGTTTTCAGAATTCTGAGCATATTGTATTACAGTATTACAGTATTGTATTACATTATTGTATTACAGCACTGATTTGTTTGACATAGAAAAATCGGTAGACATCGTAGATAACTGCCTAATATTCAAAGTAGATCTGGTGTCTGCAGGTAAAAACAATATTAAAAGGTCTCCAATAATAGTGTTTTAGATGTAGAAGTTGGG
The DNA here is from genome assembly GCF_038502225.1 of Cherax quadricarinatus. Classification (NCBI taxonomy): domain Eukaryota; kingdom Metazoa; phylum Arthropoda; class Malacostraca; order Decapoda; family Parastacidae; genus Cherax; species Cherax quadricarinatus. Next base: position 46,785,987 of record NC_091307.1, read on the forward strand.
CTTAATTGAGTATGTGCTTACTTGTTCACCTATTTGTGACTGCAGGTATCGTATTTTTCCTTAAAATTATAAATGGATACGGTCTCCACTACATCACTATTCAGACTTTTCCACTTCTTGTCAAGTCTATGACGGAAGAAACTTTTCTTAATATCCGTGTGACTCTGCTGAGTCTTCAACGTCCAGTTGTAACCCGTTGTTGCTGTGTCCCATCTCTGAAACATCTTGTCCCTATACATTTAATCAGTTCCTCTCAGTATAATATATGTCGTTATCATGTCATCCTATCGATCCTGTCCTCCTATGTCATCAGATCGATTTCCCTCTGGGACTAGTTATCTTGGAAACCTTTACACTTTTCATAATTTCTTGAATTGTTAGACCAGGTGTGGGTTCCAATCTGGTGCTGCATACTCCAATATGGGCCTGACATACACAGTGTAGTGTCTTGAACGACTCTTTACTAAGGTGTCGAAACGCTATTCTTAGATTTTCCAGGCTCCCAAGGACTGAAACAGTTATTTGGTTGATGTTCACCTCAGGAGTAGTGCTCGGTATTTTTCTCACCATAAGATCCTTTATCTTGAGAGAGGTTTGCACTCTTTGACTTCCCTTGATTATACTCTGTCTGTAGTCTCCTTTGATTTCTCTTAATCTTGATGACTTTGCACTTGGTGGGGTTGAACTCCAGGAGCAACTTGCTGGACGAGGCTTGCAGCCTGTCCAGGTCCCTTTGTAGTTCCACATGATCATGTACCTAAATTCTCGGCATCAGCTTCCCGTTGTCTGCAAACAGGGACACCTCTGAATCGATCCCTTCCCTCATATCTTTCACATATACCAGAAACAGCACTGGCCCCAGGATTGACCCTTATGGAGCCTATGCGCTTACTAATACATCGTCACGTACCATCACTCGGTTTTTCCTTCCTGTCAGGTATTCCTTGATCCTTTGGAGTGCCTTTCATGTTATTCCTGCCCCCGCGCAAGAGCCAGTGTATATGTGTTTGTGTGTGTGTTTATGCAAGGAGTAGGGGTCTGGAACATTGTGTGCATGTATGAGAGAATGAAACAGTGTGTATTTGTGTGTTTGGAGTGTGAGAGCGTGTGGGAGTGTGTGCGTGAGAGTGAGGGAGAATGCGTGAGATTCCGTGTGCCAGCGTGTGTGTGTGTGTGTGTGTGTGTGTGTGTGTGTGTGTGTGTGTGTGTGTGTGTGTGTGTGTGTGTGTGTGTGTGTGTGTGTGTGTGTGTGTGTGTGTGTGTTTTAGGAAATGTATTTTGCGGTCAGTGCACGGTCTCTGTGTGTGTGTGTGGTAAGTATGGGTCTGTGTGTGTACTCACATAATTGTGGTTGCAGAGGTCAAGTCATAGCTCCTGGCCCCGTTTCTTCACTGGTCGCTGCTAAGTCCACTCTCTCCCTGTTCCATGAGCTTTATCGTACCTTTTCTTAAAGATATGTGAGGTATCTGCCTCTACTTCCTCACTTTCCAGACTATTCCACTTCCTAAAAAAAAACCTTTTGTCCCTCCTGTCCTCCAGTTTCGACAGGTCGAGTTCTCTTAACCTGTCCTCGTAGAACATACCTCTTGGGCTCCGGGACTAGTATCGTTGCAAACCTTTGCACTTTCTCTAGTTTCATGACCTGCTTGCCCAGGTATGGGTTCGAAACTGGAGCTGCATACTCTTATATGGGCCTGACGTTCACGGTGTACTGGGTCCGGAATAACTCTTTACTGAGATGTTGGAATGCTACTTTTATGTTCACCAGTTGCCCAGATGCTGTTGCAGTTATTCGTTTGATATGCGCCTCAGGAAATGTGCTCGGTATAATACACACTCCAAGATCCTTTTCCTTGATTGAGGTTTGTAGACCTTGGCCCCCTAGACTGTACTTTGTCTTCTGTCTCCTTTGCCCTTCCCCGATCTTCAGTACTTAGCACTCGGTGGGGTTGAACTCCAGGAGCAATTTGCTGGACGAAGCCTGCAGCCTGTCCAGGTCCCTAGGACTCACCCCGTGGAACCCCTTTCGTCACAGGAGCCCACTCTGTTCATGTACCATCACTGGTTGTTTCCTTCCTGTCAGGTATTCTGCTATAGTTTTTGCACTAATCTCTTGTGCAGAACTGTCAAAAGTCTTCTTGCAGTCGAAAAAAATGTAGTCTACCCACCCTTCACTCTCCTGTCTTACTTCTTTCACCCTGTCGTAAAACTCCAGTAGATTTGTAACGCAGGATTTCCCCTCCCCGAAACCGTGCAGGTTATCATGTTTAATCTCATTCCTTTCTAAGTGTTCCTCCAGTCTTTTCTTGCTAAGCTTCTCCATGACTTTATGTAGTATACATGTGACTGACAGTGGTTTGTAGCATAATGCCTTCTTCCTTTCTCCTTTCTTATAGATTGGGACAATATTTACTATCTTCCACAACTAAGGTAGTTGCCCTGTTGTGATAGACGTGTTGAGGATTGTTGTTAGTGGCACACACATAGTGTCATTGCTCCCTCTCTCAGGATCCATAGCAAGACGTTATCGGGTCCCCTCGCCTATGAGGTATCTAGCGCACTTAGAAACGTCTTCATCTCCTCTTTTGTTGTATGTAGTGTGTCCATAACTTGTTGATGTACCCTTCTATCACGATTTGCTGGAGTCCTTTACTTTCCTCAGAAAACATTTCCTTAAATCTCGTGTTGAGCTCTTCAGATACATTTTGTCATTTCGTGTGATCTCCCCTCCTTCCTTCCTCAGTTTGAAAGCCTGATCCTTGACTGTCCTTTTCCTCCTGATATGGCTGCAAAACAGCTTACGGTCAGATTATACTATCGATGGTCTATCATTCTCGTATTGCCACTTGGCCTCCTTCCTTCTGCATTCATTTAAATTTCTGGCTCATCTGCTAATCTCCTTGTGTTTCTGTTCTCTAGCTTACTTAGTTTTAGCTTCTCGACACTTTGGTTGCACCAAGGGCATGTTTTGGTCTTTCCTTTGTTTTTGTTGCTCTTGGACATGAGCCTCTCATCTAGCTCCTTGAATTTTGTGGTAATGTATTCTATTATTTCATTTACTGTTTTTCCCACCATTTCTCTGTCCAACATGTAGGAAATTCCACATGCCTGTGTAGACCCGTCTTAGGTAGTTTAGCTGTTCCTGTTCCCGTGTGTGTGTGTGTGTGTGTGTGTGTGTGTGTGTGTGTACTCACCTAATTGTACTCACCTAATTGTGCTCACCTATTTGTGGTTGCAGGGGTCGAGACTCAGCTCATGGCCCCGCTTCTTAACTGATCGCTACTAGGTTCTCTCTCTGTTTCCAGAGCTTTGTCATATCTCGTCTTAAAGCTATGTATGGTTCCTGCCTCCACTACATCACTTGTTAGGCTATTCCACTTCCTGACGACTCTGTGACTGAAGAAATACTTCCTAACATCCCTCTCACTCGTCTGAGTCTTCAGCTTCCAATTGTGACCAATTGTTTCTGTGTCCCCTCTCTGGAACAACCTGTCTCTGTCTACTTTAACTATTCCACGCAATATTTTGTATGTCGTTATCATGTCTCCCCTGACCCGTCTGTCCTCCAATGTCGCCAGTCCAACTTCCCTCAACCTTTCTTCGTAGGATATACCCCAGAGCTCCGGAACTAGCCTTGTTGCAAACCTTTGTACTTTCTCTAATTTCTTGACGTGCTCGACCAGGTGAGGGTTCCAAATTGGTGCTGCACACTCCAGTATGGGCCTGATGTACACAGTGTACAGTGTCTTGAACGATTCCTTACTAAGGTATCGGAACGCTATTCTCAGGTTTGCCAGGCGCCCATATGCTGCAGCAGTTACCTGGTTGATGTATGCCTCCAGAGACATGCTCAGTGTTATGGTCACCCCAAGATCTTTTTCCTTGAGCTAGGTTTGCAGTCCTTCGCCACCTAGTCTATACTCTGTCTACGGTCTTCTTTGCCCTTCTCCGATATTCATGACTTTGCATTTGATAGGGTTGAATTCAAGAAGCCAGTTGCTGGACCAGGTGTCCAGCCTGTCCAGGTCACTTTGAAATCCTGCCTGGTCCTCATCTGATTTAATTCTCCTCATTAACTTCACATCTGTGAACAGGGACACCTCTGAGTCTATCCCTTCCATCATGTCATTCACATATACCCATATACCAGAAATAGTACTGGTCCTAGGACCGACCCCTGTGGGACCCTTCTCATCACAGGTGCCCACTGTGATACCTCATCCTGTACCATGCCTCGTTGTTGCCTCCATGTCAGATATTCGCTTATCCATTGCAGTGCCCTTCCTGGTATACGCGCCTGATCGTCTAGTTTCTACACTAGTCTCTTGTGAGGAACTGTGTCGATGGCATTCTTGTAGTCCAAGAAAATGCAATCAACCCACCACTCTCTCTCGTGTCGCAGTTCTGTAACTTTGTCATAGAACTCCAGAAGGTTTGTGACACAGGATTTGCCTTCCATGAATCCGTGCTGGTTATCGTTTATAATCTTGTTTCGTTCCAGGTGCTCCCCCATTCTCCTCCTGATAATCTTCTCCATGACTTTGCATACTATACAGGTCAGTGACACTGGTCTGTAATTTATTGCCTTTTTTCTGTCTCCTTTTTTAAAAACTGGGAACTACATTTGCGGTCTTCCATACCTCAGGTAGTTGTCCAGTTTCAAGGGATGTGGTGAAGATATGTTGAAGATGTGTGTGTGTGTGTGTGTGTGTGTGTGTGTGTGTGTGTGTGTGTGTGTGTGTGTGTGTGTGTGTATGTGTGTGTGTGTGTGTGTGTTTGTGTGAGTGATTGTGTGTGTGTGGGTATGTGTGATTGTGTGTGTGTGTGTGTGGGTGTGCGTGTGTGTGGGTTTGGGGATGGGTGGGTGTGAGTGTGTGGGTGTTTTGTGTCGGCAGGTCAATGACTGTTCTATCTGCTTATATTAATAAACTCTAAATTTTCACTCATTCCAGGAAAATGTTCGTTTTATGGGTCCAGAGAAAAGTTTATGATGGCAATGTTTGCAATGATCGCACCGAAGGGTAGCCCACTTGTGCCAGCATTGAATAAATGGTAAATAATGTAGAAACCTGCAACCTTTGTCAAAGAGTAAATTATATTATTTGGTATAATCCACTTATATATTTTACCCTAAAACAAAAACACATTTTCATATTAGACACATACACACTGTGTGTGTGTGTGTGTGTGTGTGTGTGTGTGTGTATGCGTGTGTGTGTGTGTGTGTACTCACCTAGTTGTACTCACCTAGTTGAGGTTGCAGGGGCCGAATCCAAGCTCATGGCCCCACCTCTTCACTGGTCGCTACTACGTCACTCTCCCTAAACCGTGAGCTTTATCATACCTCTGCTTAAAGCTATGTATGAATCCGGTGTATGGATCCTGTGTTTGTATGTGTGTGTGTATGTGTGTGTGTGTGTGTGTGTGTGTGTGTGTGTGTGTGTGTGTGTGTGTGTGTGTGTGTGTGTGTGTGCACTCACCTATTTGTACTCACATATTTGTGGTTGCAGGAGTCGAGACTCAGCTCCTGGCCCCGCCTCTTCAATGACCGCTACTGGGCCCTCTCTCCCTGCTTCATGAGCTTTATCATGCCTCGTCTTAAAACTATGTATGGTTCCCGCCTCCACTACATCACTTGCCAGACTATTCCACTTCCTGACAATCCTATGGCTGAAGAAATACTTCCTAACATTCTTTTGACTCATCTGAGTTTTCAACTTCCAATTGTGACCTCTTGTTTCTGTGTCCCATCTCTGGAACATTCTGTCTCTGTTCACCTTATCTATTCCTCACAGTATTTTCTACATCGTTATCAAGTCTCCCCTAATCCTCCTGTCTTCCAATGTCGTCAGGCCAATTTCCCTTAACAATTCTTCGTAGGACATTCCCCGTAGATCTGGAACTAACCTTGTTGCAAACTTTCTCTACTTTCTTGATATGCTTGACCAGGTGTGGGTTCCAAACTGGTGTTGCATACTCCAGTATGGGCCTGACGTACACGATGTACAGCGTTTTGAACGATTCCTTAATGAGGTATCGGAACGCTATTCTCAGGTTTGCCAGGCGCCCATATGCTGCAGCAATTATCTGGTTAACATGTGCTTCCGGAGACGTACTCTGTATTTTACTCACCCCAAGATCTGTGCCCTTGAGTGAGGTTTGCAATCTTTTGCCACCTAACCTATACTCTGTCTGCGGTCTTCCTTGCCCTTCCCCGATCTTCAGGACTTTGCATTTGGTCAGGTTAAATTCTAGAAGCCAGTTGCTGAACCACGCGTCCAGCCTGTCCAGGTTTCTTTGTAGTCCTGCCTGATCCTCATCTGATTTAATTCTCCTCATTAACGTCACATCATCTGCAAACAGGGACACTTCTGAGTCTATCCCTTCCATCATGTCATGTGTGTGTGTGTGTGTGTGTGTGTGTGTGTGCGTGTGTGTGTGTGTGTGTGTGTGTGTGTGTGTGTGTGTGTGTGTGGCATGCAAAGAGTACGTAACCTTTATTCGGCGCATGGACACACCCTCATTTACAGGCTATCTCCCCCAACCAGCGAACCAGGTTGCTAAGAGTTGATGATGGGGCCCCATCGTTCAACTAGTGACCAGGTTCTAGCCAATAAGAAGGTGGGATTGACAATCGCAGAGGTTATGTGGATACCGCTCTCCTGTCTGCCCTTGTCATTCCCACTCTAGAGCTGGTTGAAGCACGGTCTGCTATCTTGTGGCTTCTATTTCTGCCTTGCTTACCGTGGAGTGCACTATATTTATCACTGTACATAGTGTACATATTGCTGTTATAATTGGTGAAGGATAATATAAGTCTAAACTTTTTCTACTGTGTTTATTTGCTCCCATTACACCTGGGATAACAGGCCATTTGAAATCCTAGGTTGTAATATGGGGGCCTGTCCGGGATCTGAACCCGGGACCTCCTGCATGGCAGGCGAGAATTCTACCACTGGTTCTAGCCAATAAGAAGGTGGGATTGACAATCGCAGAGGTTATGTGGATACCGCTCTCCTGTCTGCCCTTGTCATTCCCACTCTAGAGCTGGTTGAAGCACGGTCTGCTATCTTGTGGCTTCTATTTCTGCCTTGCTTACCGTGGAGTGCACTATATTTATCACTGTACATAGTGTACATATTGCTGTTATAATTGGTGAAGGATAATATAAGTCTAAACTTTTTCTACTGTGTTTATTTGCTCCCATTACACCTGGGATAACAGGCCATTTGAAATCCTAGGTTGTAATATGGGTAGCCTGTCCGAGAGCTGGACTTAGAGAAACGGTTGAGCTTAGGGTGAAGCTTGTAGCAGGAACATTGTGTAGCTTGCTGTTTCGCTTCGCTTTACAAATTTTGCGTGTCAGTTGCTTATGATCAGCCTTGCTATTGTGTGATCGTTCAGCAGCTCGCTACTAGCTTGTTCAGTGTGCTCGCTTCGCTACGGTCAGTCTTGTGTGCAGTCGGCTTTGCTTGTATGCGTATTCTGCAATCGTACTGTGCATAGCTAAGCGTGTTCTGCAAATTAACGTGTTACGTTGGGGTATTCGTACTGTGCATAGCGAATAACTTATGCCACCTAGACGAGTCAGACGCCTGGTGTCGGCATATACTTTGCATAACCTACCTAAATTGTCCCTACAGCGTTGTTGGCAAATTGCTCGTTCCATTGGCATTCCCTATAAACGCACTCTTACAGCTGCGCAACTGCGTTCACTTATTGCTGACATACTTATTGAAGAAGAGATGGCACATCAGACTCCTCCCTCTACGGGAGCTAGGGCAAAAACTACTATGTTCTCGCAGGAGGAAGATGATACACCTACGGAGCAAAATGGTCAGTATAGTGCAGCTGGGTTGTCTCAGGGTGAATCAGCGTCGTTGGCACTTCAGCTGGCAAAAATCAATCTTGAGCAAACTAGGGAACAGAGAGCATTCGCAAGGGAAGAATTTGATAGGGAAAGAGAAAGGAGGCAGTTTCCGCATTCTGTAAACGATTTCAGTTTACAAAAAGCAGTACAGCTTGTTCCCCGCTTCAATGAGGCCGAACCAGAGCAATTTTTCGAAAGCTTCGAAAATCAGGCTCGAGCCTTGAGGTGGCCGGAACAGCACTGGGCAGCGTTGGTTCATACAGCATTATTGGGTAAGGCACAGGAATTTACGTCGGTATTAACTGACGCTGAATTCTCTGATTATCAAGTAGTGAAGACCACAGTGTTGGGAGCATATACATGTATCCCAGCTAAATATCGTAAGACCTTCAAATTGAACAGGCGGCAGCTTGGTCAATCCCTGGTGGACTTTGTGAGACAGCAAACCAAAGCTTTTACCAGCTGGTATAAAGCGAGTGGTGTCTCTAACTTTGAGGAGCTGGTGCAGCTTATTCTGATTGATAACCTGCTGGAGTCTGTGGGACCAGAGGTTCGTGTCTTTCTGCAGGATCGTGACTTAACCACTGCATTGGAGGCGGCCAGGTTGGCTGATACCTTCGAAACGAACCGCTCCTTGTCCGAGCGGTCCCGTCTCTCTTTTCAACAGTCTGGCGTGAGCAGAGATCGACAACATTGGAGAATGAAGTGCCAGCCGGAGGGAGAGCGTCTACGACATCCAACCAAGTCACCTGGTGAGCCACGCTTCTCAACATATGGTCCCCCTGCGGAGAGGCAAACTACTTATGGAGCATCTCGACAACAATATCCAGAGAGGCACCAGCCAGAACGACACCACTTGCAACGTCATCAGGGAGTAAAGGGCAAGCCTGTCGTCTGCTTCAGGTGTAATAAAGTAGGTCATATCAGTTCCAACTGCCCCCAAAAACCTCAACCCATCGGGAAAATCTCTAATATCCCTAGTAACATGTCCCCTAGAGAAGTAGAAAAAGGTATGGCCCCTTATTATTGCGAAAGTCTTATTTCCCTTCAGGAAAACTCAGAACCAACTAAAGTAAATACCTTTAGAGATACTGGAGCATATTGCTCACTTGTCAGAGAAGGAATATTACCCCTTTCAGAGAATACTTCCTTGAATTCATCAGTTTTATTGGAAGCCTATGGAGGAACTATATATTCTGTTCCTTTGCATAAAATTTATGTACAGTGCAAATATTACACTGGGTACTTGACTGTAGGTATCTCAAAAGGATTTCCCATGAAAAATGCCATGTTATTACTGGGTAATAACATTACTACTGTTAGTTCGTGTCCTGAACCTATAATGATTAATGCTTCTCCAGTGTTGGCCATAACTCGGGCAACATCCCAAGGGCTGTCTGGGGAGAATGTTGACCTATCCTTGGACGACTCCGATCTCGGAATAGCCACGTTGTTTTATGAGACACACCGGCCGGAGTCTCGTAAATCAAGTGAACAGACCCCGATCAAGCCTTCCTATTCCCAGGTTGCAGGATTGCCAGATGTCTCTGTTTCCATGCCCGAGGGACTGTCCTTCCGGGAGGAACAACGTAAGGACCCTTCGTTAAAATTCGCTTTTGAGGCAGCCATGGGTAAATCCTCTTTGGGTCATCCAGTCAAGTATGAAGTTAAAAATGATTATTTGGTATGCACTGAGACTGGTAAGGAGACAGAGGGCCGGCAATTATACGACAGGTTAGTGGTTCCAACCAAGTATAGACCTCAGATATTAAATATAGCTCATAATACGTCATCAGGAGGTCACTTAGGAATTACAAAAACCTTGTATAGAATCACAAAAGAATTTTATTGGCCAACATTAAAGAAAGATGTGAAGAATCATATTAGGTGTTGCCGAGAATGTCAGCAAGTTGGAAAACCTGGACATTCTATTAAACCTGCACCTCTCCAACCCATACCTGCTGATGGAGAACCTTTTGCAGATTTAATTATAGATTGTGTAGGTCCACTACCTAAGTCAAAGTCTGGAAATCAGTATTTATTTACAATTATGGATAAAGTAACCAGATATCCTGAAGCGATCCCAATGCGTAGTATCAATACTAAAGCTATTCTCAAAGCTTTAACAAAATTCATTTCTTGTTTTGGCATTCCTAAAACTATACAAAGTGATCAAGGTACTAACTTCACTGCCAAAGCATTTAGGGAAGTATTAACTAGGTTAGGGATAATTCACAACTTATCCACTGCCTATCACCCTCAGTCCCAAGGCGCCTTGGAAAGATTCCACCAAACATTAAAAACAATGATGAGAAGTTTTTGCATGCACTTTCCCACAGATTGGGATGAATCTCTACCATTGTTGCTGTTCTCAGTACGAGAGACGGTGCAAGAGTCTACAGGGTATAGTCCGTTTGAGCTGATCTTTGGGCACAATGTACGAGGTCCTCTTCGGGTGCTCAAAGAAGGATGGATGGGAGAAGACGTAAGCTCAGCACTCTACAACCCGTCTTCAAGGTTGCAGGTGGCACGTGAGTTAGCCACGGCTAAGCTAAAGACAGCTCAAAGTAAGATGAAACAGAGGTATGACAGAAGTGCACAATTCCGCTCCTTCCATCCAGGAGACAAGGTGTTGGTGCAGGAACCTATACCTGGCCACACCTTGAAAGCTAGATTTACGGGACCTATGCAGATAGTAAGTAGATTATCTGATTTAAATTATGTGGTAGCTCCCATTGATAAGACCTCAAAAACAAAAACTTGCCACATAAATCAAATCAAGGCCTTTCATACACCAGATAAAGTCCCAGTAATGACTCTGTCCTCTACCTCTGAGGACGACTCTGACTCTTTGCACTCTATCTCTGAAATTAATACTAAACTTTCAAATTCTGTCCTCCTCAAGGATCCTAGCCCGTTAATGGATGGATTATCTGAAATACAAGCAACCAATTTAACTGAGCTTCTACAGTCATATCCTAATATTTTTTCGGATGTGCCGAAAAAATGTACGTTAGGTTACCATGATGTAGATGTGGGAAAATCTAAACCAATTAAACTCTCCCCCTACAGAGCTAATCCTGAAAAGCAAAGGTTACTTCAGCAGGAAGTAGACTTCTTGTTAGAACATGGTTTAGTGGAGGAGTCGTCTAGTCCATGGGCTTCACCGTGCATCCTAGTAAAAAAAGGCTGATGGAGGGTTTCGTATGTGCACAGACTACCGTAAAGTGAACGAGGTCACAATTACAGATGCTTACCCTCTTCCTCGTCTGGATGACGTAATTGACTTTGTGGGTAAGGCTACTTTTGTGTCCAAATTAGATCTCCTTAAAGGTTACTATCAGGTACCTTTGACAGATAAGGCGAAGGAAATCTCTGCCTTCGTGATTCCAGGAGGTCATTATCAGTATACAGTTACCCCCTTCGGAATGAAAAATTCCCCCTCTTCATTCCAGAAACTCGTCCATCAGGCTATTAAAGGACTTGAAGGCACGGCAGCATACCTAGATGATATTGTTGTGGTGTCTGATACTTGGGATCAACACCTACTTAGACTTAAAGCTCTGTTTGAGACCTTTAAGAATTCCCAATTAACAGTTAATTTGTCTAAATCTTCCTTTGGCCAGGCCACTGTCACTTTTCTAGGCCATGAAGTAGGTAGTGGTAAAGTTGCACCTAAACTTGCTAAAGTTCTTTCGATTAAAGAATATCCAGTTCCTCATGATAGGAAATCTCTTCAACGTTTCCTAGGCATGATAGGATTTTACAGAAGATTCTGTAAGAATTTCTCAGATATTGTAGTCCCTCTTACCTCTCTTACCAGTCATAAAGTTCCCTTTAATTGGACGTCAGATTGTAACACTGCTTTTAATAAAGCAAAAAGATTATTGTGCTCTGCACCCATTCTCTTGTCTCCAGACTTCTCCAAACCTTTTTCATTACAGGTTGATGCTTGTGAGTCTGGGGTTGGGGCGGTACTATTACAAATCGGGAACAAGGAGCTGCAGCCAATCGCATACTTTTCAGCCAAGTTCCAGCCACATCAGAGAGCTTACTCTACCATTGAAAAAGAAGCCCTCGCGCTGGTAATGGCTTTGGAGCATTTCGATGTTTATGTGGGCCAAACATCGCAGGTGGTCACAGTCTACAGTGATCACAACCCGTTAGTCTATCTCCAAGCCATGAAGAATCACAACACAAGGCTTATGCGTTGGACTCTCAGGCTGCAGCCCTACAATATTTTTATTAAATATATTGCCGGCAAAGAAAATGTGTTGGCAGACTCTTTGTCAAGAGTCTAGTTTAATATTTTATTTAGGTTAGGATGTATTTGTGGTAACCCCCCTTTCAAGCTCTTTTTTTTATCCCCTGATGTGGGGTTTTTTTTTTAGTGAGGGGATACGGGCTACCGTCCGCTTGTATCTTGGACCTATGTTGGCTTATCTGACTGCTGTCTCACTCTGAGTTTAGGGTTTGGCTTTCAGGCACTAGGAAAGCTGAGCTCTATCTAAGAGTTGGATGGTGGAGAGGATAGGCGGTCCCATTATTTTGTGCCATGGCGGCACGGTTACCACTGGGAGGTGGCAGCCTAATCCTGAGCCTTCTCGGGGGTGGGGGTGTGGCATGCAAAGAGTACGTAACCTTTATTCGGCGCATGGACACACCCTCATTTACAGGCTATCTCCCCCAACCAGCGAACCAGGTTGCTAAGAGTTGATGATGGGGCCCCATCGTTCAACTAGTGACCAGGTTCTAGCCAATAAGAAGGTGGGATTGACAATCGCAGAGGTTATGTGGATACCGCTCTCCTGTCTGCCCTTGTCATTCCCACTCTAGAGCTGGTTGAAGCACGGTCTGCTATCTTGTGGCTTCTATTTCTGCCTTGCTTACCGTGGAGTGCACTATATTTATCACTGTACATAGTGTACATATTGCTGTTATAATTGGTGAAGGATAATATAAGTCTAAACTTTTTCTACTGTGTTTATTTGCTCCCATTACACCTGGGATAACAGGCCATTTGAAATCCTAGGTTGTAATAGTGTGTGTGTGTGTGTGTGTGTGTTTGTGTGTATGTGTGTGTGTGTGTGTATTGGTGTATTGCGTGTGTGTGTGTGTGTTGGGTGGGTGGCTTTTTAATTATATACAATAATGCGACAAGTCGTGACTCGAACCCGGGACATTTAGCCCTTCTCCTGGGACCAATCCTAACCAGCCGATGGCTTAAACATGTTACAAATACCAGGGCATCAGAATATACACTTTCTCATGGTACGAACACATTCGTGGTCATTGGTTCTTCAGGACTTATTTCCTTATTTTCCTGTTTTCGACACTAGTCTTATGATCGGTTCACATATTAATGCATCAGGAGGTCGACCCAGTGTATTTGCTGGGTCCCTGGGGATTATAGCGTGGTGATCATGTAGTTTAAGGCGTCGGGAAGTTAGCTTGGTTCCCAGGACACTGGCTAAATCCCGGTTGGTAGCAATATTGTATTTTATTAAAATCTACTTTTTTTCCGAGGATGCATTAATTAATATGTGAACTCCAGAAGCGAATAGTATGAAATTAGTACTGTGGTATTCTTATGTATAATTATTATCTCTACGTCCACAGCAGGGCTCGAATCTGCAAACTCTGTGTCTGAGTCCACAGTACTTTACACGGAGCCAGACCTGGAGACAGAGCCTGGCTCCGTGCTACAGTACTGTAGACTTTGATATAGAGTTTGTAGGTTCGAGTCCTGCTGTGGACATAGAGTCACTTCCCGGCTTAAACCTATGATCCACCTAATCAGGTCAGGTCACATCCACTTAAGGAAGGAGCACGGCATCAGAGTTATTAGCACAAGATAGTCAGGTCCAACTCACACCCACCCACACCCACTCATTTATTTATCCAACCTATTTTTAAAATTACACGTCTCAGTTTCTATGAAGGTACTCGAAAGTTTGTTCCACTCATCATCAACTCTATTACCAAACCTGTGGTTTCCTATATCCTTCCTGAATCTAATTTTTTCCAGTTTAAAACCATTGCTGCGAGTCCTCTCTATGTTAGATATTTTTAGCACTCTATTTACATACCATCTATTAATTCCTGTTTTCCGTTTATACACCTCAATCATATCCCCCCTAATTTTACGCCTTTTTAGAGAGTACAGATTCAGGGCCCTCAGTCTTTCCTCACAGGGAAGGTTTCTGATACATGGGATAAGCTTTGTCATCCTCCTTTGTACGTTTTCCAGAGCATTTATATCCATTCTGTAATACGGTGACCAAAGTCGCGCACAGTAATCTAAATGAGGCCTAACCAAAGATATATAAAGTTGATGAACAACCTGAGGACTTCTATTATTTATACTAGATATGAAGCCAAGGATTCTGTTAGCTTTATTGCGAACACTTATGCACTGTTGTCTTGGTTTCAGATTACTGCTAATCAGAACTCCTAAATCCTTTCCGCAATCAGTAGTATTAAGATCTACATTATTTATTTCATATGTGGCATGGTTATTTTCCTGTCCAACATTCAGAACTTTGTTTTTATTTATATTAAACTGCATCTGCCACTTCTCTGACCACTGTATCAGTCTATTCAAATCATCCTGGAGTGCTCTAATGTCCTCATTAGAATGAACTGGACGGCCTATTTTAGTGTCGCTACTTATTCCTTCATCTATGTCGCTTATGTAAATTGTAAACAACAACGGGCCCAACACTAACCCCTGTGGATCACCGCTTGTGACTTGCCCCCATTCTGATTTCTCCCAATTTATGCAAACTTCCTGCTGCCTATTTGTCAACCATGCATCTACCCAGGAAAAAAATTTTCATCGTATTCCGTGTGCCTTAAGTCTTCTCAACAACCTCTGATATAGAACTCAATCGAAAACCTTACTGAAGTCCATATACACAATATCATATTCAATACCATGCTCTACCTCCTCACATACCTTAGTGAAGAAAGTTAGTATATTCCTAAGACAGGAACGCCCCTTTGTAAAACCGTGCTGAGATTCATTAATCATTTTATGCCTTTCAAGATGGCTACGAACTTCTTCGGTAATTATAGATTCCATAAATTTACCAACTATTGGTCTATAGTTCGAAGCCAAGGACCTGTCACCTGCCTTGTAAATAAGTATTACATTTGCCATTTTCCACTTATCTGACACTATGCCAGTTTGTAGTGATTAGCCAAAGGCATGCTAAGTTCCTCTTTATATTCTTTAAAAACCCTCGCAAACAGTTCATCAGGACCTGGGGATTTGTTAGGTTTTAATTTCTCTAATTGTCTGAGGACCATGTCACTAGTTACCCTAATCGCGCATAGTTTATTATCGTCCTGTTCTACATAATTTATTATTTCTGGAATTTCGCTAGTATCTTCCTGAGTAAAAACTGAGAGGAAGTTGGTATTGAAAAGTTCACACATTTCCTTATCACTGTCAGTGATCTGACCTGAGTTACTCTTAAGTGGGCCAATCTTGTCCCTAATCTTACTTCTGTATACCTGAAAGAATCCTTTTGGGTCAATATTCGAATCCCTTGCGACCTTAGCTTCATAATCCCTTTTTACTTTTCTTATTCCTTTTGTTATTTCTCTCTTTAATTGAATATATTGATTTCATAACTTCCCATCCCCTCTTTTGATACGCCTATATATGCCTCTCTTTTGACCAGTGAGATGTTATAATCTATTATTTATACATTTGGGATCATTTTTGTTAGATCTAATTTCCCTACTTGGGACAAAAGTTGCCTGAACAGCTAGCTCTGTGCTTTTGAAATACGTCATATTGGCAGCCAACCGTACCTAGCTGACCCATAGTCAGGTCAACCCAATTTAGTCCAGTCAGGTAATTTCTCAGTCCCTTGAAGTCGGTCAAGCGGAAATCTGGGACAGCGACTTGATTGCAGTTATCTGGGTAATTCCATGATATATTTAAACTAAGTGATTTGTGATCGCTTTCCCCAAGCTCATCATTAACCTTAAGATTAATAACTAGTGATTCTTTGTTTGCAAGAACCAAGTCAAGCAGGTTGTTTCCTCTAGTTGGTTCTGTCATAAACTGTTTTAAAAACAGTCGTGAGCCGTATCAATTAAGTCACTAGACTCAAGATTTCCTGTCACATTATTCCAATCAATTTTTCTAAAGTTAAAATCTCCCAATAGCAAAACATTTTCATATCTAGACGGCTTATGAATTTCGTCCCATAACAGCCTACCACACTCCCTATCAAGGTTTGGGGGCCTATAAATCACACCCAAAATTAATTTTTCATGACCCTCGAGAAACTGTAGCCAAACAGTTGTATGTTGTATGTTTCTAATCTTATATCATGTATAACACAACAATTTAAATTACCTGCACTCCACCACCCTTCCTGTTGACCCTATCAGTGTGGAATAGTTAATAACCCTGTATGATGCATTCGGAAGGCATTTCTCTATCTTTCAAGTTGAACCAGGTCTCTGTTATAGCAATAATTTCTATATTCCCTGTACTTGCAAGTAGTCTTAGCTCATCAGTCTTATTTCTTAGACTCTACTATTTCTCTTTGTGTGTTTAACAATTGCTTTGCCTTAACTAGTAATTTTATTTTGAATATTGTCTTTTGAACATAACTCTCGTGTATCCTGGCAACATATTCTGTTTTCAACCCAAATGCTGCAGCCTGATTGTTTTCCACTAACACCTGTACGTCTATTAGTTTAAATTTCTAGACAAGACATCACTGACCCCTTCAATCGGTTTGGCTAATGCAACCACTCCAGCACCAGGGAGATGAACCCCATCCCTTGCATACATATAGAATTTGTCCCAGTTATCAATGAATGGGATTGCAAGTTCCTTGCAGTACCTGTCTAGCCAGCAATTTATAACAATTGCCCTAGACATCCATTCATTGTCCACTCTATTTCTAGGCAAGATGCTACATATGATTGGGATCCCTCCCTTAGACCAGGCAACTTCTATGGCTGACCTGTACTTATCCAGCAGCTCCTGTCTCCTACCCTTCCTGATGTCATTTCCACCAGCACTTAGACAGATAATGGGCTTGTTCCCATTACCTGACATAATATTATCCAACCTGCTGACTATGTCACCAATACTAGCTCCTGGGAGGCACACCCTCTATCTGACCTTCCCATCTCTGTTAGAAAAAGCACGGTCCATATATCTTACCCGAGATTCTCCTTCAATTAGAATATTCTTACCTTGATTAGCAGGGGAGTAAAGTATATTCATCCTGGAGAAGAGAGAATCGATTTTGTACATTCACGTCTTCTATATTAGCCTTCCTTATCTTCCTTCTTCCTGATTTGTGAAACACTTGCCACTTAAAGATTCTTCACTCTCACAGCTAGTTACCATTTCCTCCTTACCAATCCAACCATCTCACACTCACTCCCAAACCTATCTAGGCAAAGCTAGTACCGAGAAATAATATAGGTTGCAGAACAGAGATTCTCATGTATTCTTATCATTCTGTACCTATGATATTTTCATTTATTAAAATGTTACCTAACATATTCCTTAGAATAAATTTTTACCTGTTACTGTTTTTAACGTAAATTATTACCAAAGACACTCAGTATTGATAATTATCATCTTGTACTTCGATTTTTTAAACGCTTTTATCTATATTTTAACTCATTCTTTTGGCAAATTATTGGAATAACAATGTGTTACCGTTATTGTGATGACAAGAAAAAAAATCAAAATAATTCATTGCTGGTGTCTAACGATCAAATTCACCATTCTAAATCTGACTCGTTATTTTGGAAGGGTTCGTCATACTTCATTGTGTTGGATCCACATAAACTGAAGTTCTCATGGTAATAGTTCATCGTGTTCGTTGTACATGAATTAAAGAGAGCAATTTAATTTCTATATTCTAACTTCAATATATTCTAATTCAATATATGGTCGCTGCTCTTCAGGATTATGTCGGTAACGGAAGCTGGATTGTTCTTACAGTGGGTGAAAGATGATCAATCAAACTCGACTGCTTGCTATCATTATCCAAGCAAAGTCACAGTCAATGAGGCACTCTCCTTCAGGAACGTTAAGGTAATAACTCACCTTCATTAGTGGTTTAAACACACTTTCAAGAAGGAACGCATTATTTTTCACAACATTTTGCAACTTATTGCGGTATAAGTGAAAACATTGCACAAAGCCTAACTCTGCATAAAGTGACGGTCGTGGCTGTCAGGTGACGCAAGGGAAGGTGAGGTATGAATCTAAGGAAAATGATACGACAAATGTGAACTCTGGGTGTCAGCTTGTAGATTTTTTTCTTATATTATGGTTAATCGGGAAAGTGACGTATGCTTTAATATTTGGTTATCAAGTTAATGAAGACTTTTGTTTTAATTAGGATCATCTACTTACTGAAAACGTATGCTTTTATTCACACTTTTGGTACAAAATTATTAATTTTTACGTTAATATAAACGAGAAAAAAATATCTTTAAACGTATAAGAGAAAATTTTCATATAGAACTTAATTTTAAATACGTTCTTGCTAATTGACCAATTTTACCTATTCCGAACGATATATATATATATATATATATATATATATATATATATATATATATATATATATATATATATATATATATATATATATATATATATATATATATATATATATATATATATATATATAAATATATATATATATATATATATATATATATATATATATATATATATATATATATATATATATATATATATATATATATATATATATATATATATATATATATATATATATATATATATATATATATATATATATATATATATATATATATATATATATATCCCATAACTAGTAAGTTTGCTCTATCCATGTGAGCTGTTCTGGCCACCTCAGCTAGTGTGTCCACTATTGTTCTGTTGCTCCCTTCATATTCTTCATTTGGCCTCCTCCAGTTCTGTGGCAGGTTATATATCACTGCAATGACTTCCTTATGTTCCCCAGAATCTTACTTACAGTGTAGTCCCTTGCAGCAATTTCGCCCATTCCTTCCATTTCCACAAATCCCCATTGGTTTTTAATGAATTGTGCCACTCCTCCCCCTCTGTTCCCTCTGTCTTTGCTCAGGATCTGATATCCGAGTGGGAAGATTGTGTTATTATTCAAGTGAGTTTCGTTTCGGTGACTGCTGTGATGTCTGTTGACGTGTCCTTGAT
>NC_091307.1:46810077-46867577 GCF_038502225.1 Cherax quadricarinatus
CCTGTCGATCATGGACTTGCTTGATACAACTTTCTCAACTTTTTGAAAATCAATTGGATGGTTAAAATCTCTCACATGAATAAATAGAGCATTGGAATCTTGTCCAGTTCTAATGCTATATTTATGTTGTTTTAATCTTAGTTCGAGACTTTTACCAATTTGACCGTAATAAACTTTATCGCAAATTTTGCGATAAAATTTATTACGGTCAAACTGGTAAGTCTCGAACTAAGATTAGAATAATAAAAAAAACATATTGTACAATTTAAATATTATTCCAATGTATTTTATTAGGCTATTAATATATTTTTCTTTCTGTGTTTCAGGGAATGTTTGTTATTCTCATCGCTGGTTATATTTTTACTCTTTTTGTATTCTTAGTTGAGATTCTGAGTGTTAAGATTAAACAAAAGAAGATAAGAACATTAGAGGATCACTACAGTAGACTAAGCGCATAAGAATATTAGAACACTGTAGCTGGTTGACTGGTGAAAATATGGCAAGTCAAACATGGCAGGTCAAACATGGCAGGTCAAACATGGCAGGTCAAACATAGCAGGTCAAACATGGCAGGTCAAACATGGCACGTCAAACATGGCACGTCAAACATGGCACGTCAAACATGGCACGTCAAACTGACTCGTAATCAAGTTCTCTCATGTACTGATCTAATGTATTCTTGAAGATATTGAAGTTTTTGCTCCAATGGTTCTCCTTGGGAGCTTGTTAATATCATTTATAACTCTATTCCCAAACCAATGCTTAACCCAATCCTTTGTAAATCTAAATTGGTCTAACTTGAAACCATTGCTACGAATCCTCTCCCGCTTATGTATTTTCAGTACGTTATTTATATTTCCGGTTATTTTTCAGATTTTCTCTTTGCACTCTTTATTCAGATCACCATTATATTACTGCTCTCATGTCGTCACAGGAATGATGTCTGATACAGAGATGAATTTTATCATATTTCTCACTATATTTCATATTCTATTTTCCAGTGGATAAACGTCCAATTTAAAATATGGTGACCAGAACTGAGTAGCAAATTCTAAGTGAGGATTTACTAGAGATATGTATGAAGTTAAAGTATAACCTTAGGATTATAATTATATATTCATCAAGTTTTGAAATCAAGAATTCTATTATTTTTTTTTTTGCGAACATTCATGGTGTTGTCATGGCATAAGATTTCTTCCGTTTTACTTAATAACTGTTTTATTTATCTTATTAGCGCGATGCATAATCTTATTTCTAAGGGACACACTCTAACATATGTCTACTTTATTTACGTGAACCTATGGCTATGTTGAAATCTTTATTTTGTTGGCAGTAATCATTACTGAAATTCATCTGGACAGACAGCATGAAACATCATAGACATTCATCAGAGCCCTGCAATGGACCAGTCTCCTGTAATAGACCAGTCACCTGCAATGGACCAGTCTCCTGTAATAGACCAGTTACCTGCAATGGACCAGTCTCCTGTAATAGACCAGTCACCTGCAATGGACCAGTCTCCTGTAATAGACCAGTTACCTGCAATGGACCAGTCTCCTGTAATAGACCAGTCACCTGCAATGGACCAGTCTCCTGTAATAGACCAGTCACCTGCAATGGACCAGTCTCCTGTAATAGACCAGTCACCTGCAATGGGCCAGTCTCCTGAAATAGACCAGTTACCTGCAATGGACCAGTCTCCTGCAATAGACCAGTTACCTGCAATGGACCAGTCTCCTGCAATAGACCAGTTACCTGCAATGGACCAGTCTCCTGCAATAGACCAGTTACCTGCAATGGACCAGTCTCCTGTAATAGACCAGTTACCTGCAATGGACCAGTCTCCTGCAATAGACCAGTTACCTGCAATGGACCAGTCTCCTGCAATAGACCAGTTACCTGCAATGGACCAGTCTCCTGCAATAGACCAGTTACCTGCAACGGACCAGTCACTTGCAATGGACCAGTCTCCTGTAATAGACCAGTTACCTGCAATGGACCAGTCTCCTGTAATAGACCAGTTACCTGCAATGGACCAGTCTCCTGTAATAGACCAGTTACCTGCAATGGGCCAGTCTCCTGTAATAGACCAGTCACCTGCAATGGACCAGTCTCCTGTAATAGACCAGTCACCTGCAATGGACCAGTCTCCTGTAATAGACCAGTCACCTGCAATGGACCAGTCTCCTGTAATAGACCAGTCACCTGAAATGGACCAGTCTCCTGTAATAGACCAGTCACCTGCAATGGGCCAGTCTCCTGTAATAGACCAGTTACCTGCAATGGACCAGTCTCCTGCAATAGACCAGTTACCTGCAATGGACCAGTCTCCTGCAATAGACCAGTTACCTGCAATGGACCAGTCTCCTGCAATAGACCAGTTACCTGCAATGGACCAGTCTCCTGTAATAGACCAGTTACCTGCAATGGACCAGTCTCCTGCAATAGACCAGTTACCTGCAATGGACCAGTCTCCTGCAATAGACCAGTTACCTGCAACGGACCAGTCACCTTCAATGGACCAGTCTCCTGTAATAGACCAGTCACCTGCAATGGACCAGTCTCCTGTAATAGACCAGTTACCTGCAATGGACCAGTCTCCTGCAATAGACCAGTTACCTGCAATGGACCAGTCTCCTGCAATAGACCAGTTACCTGCAATGGACCAGTCTCCTGTAATAGACCAGTTACCTGCAATGGACCAGTCTTCTGCAATAGACCAGTTACCTGCAATGGACCAGTCTCCTGCAATAGACCAGTTACCTGCAATGGACCAGTCTCCTGTAATAGACCAGTTACCTGCAATGGACCAGTCTCCTGCAATAGACCAGTTACCTGCAATGGACCAGTCTCCTGTAATAGACCAGTTACCTGCAATGGACCAGTCTCCTGCAATAGACCAGTTACCTGCATTGGACCAGTCTCCTGCAATAGACCAGTTACCTGCAATGGGCCAGTCTCCTGCAATAGACCAGTTACCTGCAATGGCCCAGTCTCCTGTAATAGACCAGTTACCTGCAATGGCCCAGTCTCCTGTAATAGACCAGTTACCTGCAATGGACCAGTCTCCTGTAATAGACCAGTTACCTGCAATGGCCCAGTCTCCTGTAATAGACCAGTTACCTGCAATGGACCAGTCTCCTGTAATAGACCAGTCACCTGCAATGGCCCAGTCTCCTGTAATAGACCAGTTACCTGCAATGGACCAGTCTCCTGTAATAGACCAGTTACCTGCAATTGACCAGTCTCCTGTAATAGACCAGTTACCTGCAATGGACCAGTCTCCTGTAATAGACCAGTTACCTGCAATGGACCAGTCTCCTGTAATAGACCAGTTACCTGCAACGGACCAGTCTCCTGTAATAGACCAGTTACCTGCAATGGACCAGTCTCCTGTAATAGACCAGTTACCTGCAATGGGCCAGTCTCCTGTAATAGACCAGTCACCTGCAATGGGCCAGTCTCCTGTAATAGACCAGTCACCTGCAATGGACCAGTCTCCTGTAATAGACCAGTTACCTGCAATGGGCCAGTCACCTGCAATGGGCCAGTCTCCTGTAATAGACCAGTCACCTGCAATGGACCAGTCTCCTGTAATAGACCAGTTACATGCAATGGGCCAGTCACCTGCAATGGACCAGTCTCCTGTAATAGACCAGTTACCTGCAATGGACCAGTCTCCTGTAATAGACCAGTTACCTGCAATGGACCAGTCACCTGTAATAGACCAGTTACCTGCAATGGACCAGTCTCCTGTAATAGACCAGTTACCTGCAATGGACCAGTCTCCTGTAATAGACCAGTTATCTGCAATGGACCAGTCTCCTGTAATAGACCAGTTACCTGCAATGGACCAGTCTCCTGTAATAGACCAGTTACCTGCAATGGACCAGTCTCCTGTAATAGACCAGTTACCTGCAATGGACCAGTCTACTGTAATAGACCAGTTACCTGCAATGGACCAGTCTCCTGTAATAGACCAGTTACCTGCAAAGGACCAGTCTACTGTAATAGACCAGTTACCTGCAATGGACCAGTCTCCTGTAATAGACCAGTTACCTGCAATGGACCAGTCTACTGTAATAGACCAGTTACCTGCAATGGACCAGTCTCCTGTAATAGACCAGTTACCTGCAATGGACCAGCCTACTGTAATAGACCAGTTACCTGCAATGGACCAGTCTACTGCAATAGACCAGTTACCTGCAATGGACCAGTCTACTGTAATAGACCAGTTACCTGCAATGGACTAGTCTACTGTAATAGACCAGTTACCTGCAATGGACCAGTCTCCTGTAATAGACCAGTTACCTGCAATGGACCAGTCTCCTGTAATAGACCAGTTACCTGCAATGGGCCAGTCTCCTGTAATAGACCAGTTACCTGCAATGGACCAGCCTCCTGTAATAGACCAGTTACCTGCAATGGACCAGTCTCCTGTAATAGACCAGTTACCTGCAATGGACCAGTCTCCTGTAATAGACCAGTTACCTGCAATGGACCAGTCTCCTGTAATAGACCAGTTACCTGCAATGGCCCAGTCTCCTGTAATAGACCAGTTACCTGCAATGGACCAGTCTCCTGTAATAGACCAGTCACCTGCAATGGCCCAGTCTCCTGTAATAGACCAGTTACCTGCAATGGACCAGTCTCCTGTAATAGACCAGTCACCTGCAATGGCACAGTCTCCTGTAATAGACCAGTTACCTGCAATGGACGAGTCTCCTGTAATAGACCAGTTACCTGCAATGGACCAGTCTCCTGTAATAGACCAGTCACCTGCAATGGCCCAGTCTCCTGTAATAGACCAGTTACCTGCAATGGACCAGTCTCCTGTAATAGACCAGTTACCTGCAATGGACCAGTCTCCTGTAATAGACCAGTTACCTGCAATGGACCAGTCTCCTGTAATAGACCAGTTACCTGCAATGGACCAGTCTCCTGTAATAGACCAGTTACCTGCAATGGACCAGTCTCCTGTAATAGACCAGTTACCTGCAATGGACCAGTCTCCTGTAATAGACCAGTTACCTGCAATGGGCCAGTCTCCTGTAATAGACCAGTTACCTGCAATGGACCAGTCTCCTGTAATAGACCAGTTACCTGCAATGGACCAGTCTCCTGTAATAGACCAGTTACCTGCAATGGACCAGTCTCCTGTAATAGACCAGTTACCTGCAATGGCCCAGTCTCCTGTAATAGACCAGTTACCTGCAATGGACCAGTCTCCTGTAATAGACCAGTTACCTGCAATGGACCAGTCTCCTGTAATAGACCAGTTACCGGCAATGGCCCAGTCTCCTGTAATAGACCAGTTACCTGCAATGGCCCAGTCTCCTGTAATAGACCAGTTACCTGCAATGGACCAGTCTCCTGTAATAGACCAGTTACCTGCAATGGACCAGTCTCCTGTAATAGACCAGTTACCTGCAATGGCCCAGTCTCCTGTAATAGACCAGTTACCTGCAATGGACCAGTCTCCTGTAATAGACCAGTTACCTGCAATGGACCAGTCTCCTGTAATAGACCAGTTACCTGCAATGGACCAGTCTCCTGTAATAGACCAGTTACCTGCAATGGACCAGTCTCCTGTAATAGACCAGTTACCTGCAATGGACCAGTCTCCTGTAATAGACCAGTTACCTGCAATGGACCAGTCTCCTGTAATAGACCAGTTACCTGCAATGGACCAGTCTCCTGTAATAGACCAGTTACCTGCAATGGACCAGTCTCCTGTAATAGACCAGTTACCTGCAATGGACCAGTCTCCTGTAATAGACCAGTTACCTGCAATGGACCAGTCTCCTGTAATAGACCAGTCACCTGCAATGGACCAGTCTCCTGTAATAGACCAGTTACCTGCAATGGACCAGTCTCCTGTAATAGACCAGTCACCTGCAATGGACCAGTCTCCTGTAATAGACCAGTTACTTGCAATGGACCAGTCTCCTGTAATAGACCAGTTACCTGCAATGGACCAGTCACCTGTAATAGACCAGTTACCTGCAATGGACCAGTCTCCTGTAATAGACCAGTTACCTGCAATGGACCAGTCACCTGTAATAGACCAGTTACCTGCAATGGACCAGTCTCCTGTAATAGACCAGTCACCTGCAATGGACCAGTCTCCTGTAATAGACCAGTCACCTGCAATGGACCCGTCTCCTGTAATAGACCAGTTACCTGCAATGGACCAGTCACCTGTAATAGATCAGTTACCTGCAATGGACCAGTCTCCTGTAATAGACCAGTTACCTGCAATGGACCAGTCTCCTGTAATAGACCAGTTACCTGCAATGGACCAGTCTCCTGTAATAGACCAGTTACCTGCAATGGACCAGTCACCTGTAATAGACCAGTTACCTGCAATGGACCAGTCTCCTGTAATAGACCAGTTACCTGCAATGGACCAGTCTCCTGTAATAGACCAGTTACCTGCAATGGACCAGTCACCTGTAATAGACCAGTTACCTGCAATTGACCAGTTTCCTGTAATAGACCAGTTACCTGCAATGGACCAGTCACCTGTAATAGACCAGTTACCTGCAATGGACCAGTCTCCTGTAATAGACCAGTTACCTGCAATGGACCAGTCTCCTGTAATAGACCAGTTACTTGCAATGGACCAGTCTCCTGTAATAGACCAGTTACCTGCAATGGGCCAATCTCCTGTAATAGACCAGTTACCTGCAATGGACCAGTCTCCTGTAATAGACCAGTCACCTGCAATGGACCAGTCTCCTGTAATAGACCAGTCACCTGCAATGGGCCAGTCACCTGCAATGGGCCAGTCTCCTGTAATAGACCAGTTACCTGCAATGGGCCAGTCTCCTGTAATAGACCAGTCACCTGCAATGGGCCAGTCTCCTGTAATAGACCAGTTACCTGCAATGGGCCAGTCTCCTGTAATAGACCAGTCACCTGCAATGGGCCAGTCTCCTGTAATAGACCAGTTACCTGCAATGGACCAGTCTCCTGTAATAGACCAGTTACCTGCAATGGGCCAGTCTCCTGTAATAGACCAGTCACCTGCAATGGGCCAGTCTCCTGTAATAGACCAGTCACCTGCAATGGACCAGTCTCCTGTAATAGACCAGTCACCTGCAATGGGCCAGTCACCTGCAATGGGCCAGTCTCCTGTAATGGACCAGTTACCTGCAATGGGCCAGTCTCCTGTAATAGACCAGTCACCTGCAATGGGCCAGTCTCCTGTAATAGACCAGTTACCTGCAATGGGCCAGTCTCCTGTAATAGACCAGTCACCTGCAATGGGCCAGTCTCCTGTAATAGACCAGTCACCTGCAATGGGCCAGTCTCCTGTAATAGACCAGTCACCTGCAATGGACCAGTCTCCTGTAATAGACCAGTCACCTGCAATGGGCCAGTCTCCTGTAATAGACCAGTCACCTGCAATGGACCAGTCTCCTGTAATAGACCAGTCACCTGCAATGGACCAGTCTCCTGTAATAGACCAGTCACCTGCAATGGGCCAGTCACCTGCAATGGGCCAGTCACCTGCAATGGGCCAGTCACCTGCAATGGACCAGTCTCCTGCAATAGACCAGTCACCTGCAATGGGCCAGTCACCTGCAATGGGCCAGTCACCTGCAATGGACCAGTCTCCTGCAATAGACCAGTCACCTGCAATGGGCCAGTCACCTGCAATGGGCCAGTCACCTGCAATGGGCCAGTCACCTGCAACGGACCAGTCTCCTGCAATAGACCAGTCACCTGCAATGGGCCAGTCACCTGCAATGGACCAGTCACCTGCAATGGGCCAGTCACCTGCAATGGGCCAGTCACCTGCAATGGGCCAGTCACCTGCAATGGGCCAGTCACCTGCAATGCATCAGTCACCTGCAATGAACCAATCATTTGCATGAGCCTGCAACAACTTTCTTGTGTTTTTTCTGTTGTATATAAAATATGTACTTATGTCATCTACGAGTTTGGAGTAGCTTACAAATCAAAGAAATCTTGTAATTTAATAAAGTTTTCATAGTGCATGATACTGTTATGATTTGTTCCATGATGATACGTGTCTATATAAATATAAATTAAATGTATCCTTCAGCCAAATTCAGTATGAAAAAGAATCAAAATAATCTTTCATTGACCGGGTGTTGTTTTCAACACCAGGAAAAGGAAACTGGAACTAGAGTTACGTGAAATCCTGTTAACATTCTTCTTGTAGTTGTTAATGAAATATTGTGAATATTGAAGTTGAATGTGGCAGTGGAAGACATTCTGTGTGTTGCTATGGAGAATGAAGGTTCCCAGCCTCTAGGTGTTGCTTCAGTAAGTGGACTATGGCAACGCTAATTGGTTAGGTTAGGTTAGGTAAGGTTCCTCAGGTAACAGGACAAGTGTTTCCTGACGCGTGTCTTAGTCAGATGATGACCCGCCATTGGGGCTTTTGGTTATCTGACCGAGGCCTTCCGCTGGCTTACCGGCCCACCCCTTTAAAAATTATAGTAATTTATAACCACTGACAGGTACAATGGTCATACGGACTCAGCTCGCCACATATGAACATCGAGGAACACTGACAGGTACAATGGTCACACAGACACAGCTCGCCACATATGAACATCTAGGAACACTGACAGGTACAATGGTCACACAGACACAGCTCGCCACATATGAACATCTAGGAACACTGACAGGTACAATGGTCACACAGACACAGCTCGCCACATATGAACATCTAGGAACACTGACAGGTACAATGGTCACACAGACACAGCTCGCCACATATGAACATCTAGGAACACTGACAGGTACAATGGTCACACAGACACAGCTCGCCACATATGAACATCTAGGAACACTGACAGGTACAATGGTCACACAGACAAAGCTCGCCACATATGAACATCTAGGAACACTGTCAGGTACAATGGTCACACAGACACAGCTCGCCACATATGAACATCTAGGAACACTGACAGGTACAATGGTCACACAGACACAGCTCGCCACATATGAACATCTAGGAACACTGACAGGTACAATGGTCACGCAGACACAGCTCGCCACATATGAACATCTAGGAACACTGACAGGTACAATGGGTACACAGACACAGCTCGCCACATATGAACATCTAGGAACACTGACAGGTACAATGGTCACACAGACACAGCTCGCCACATATGAACATCTAGGAACACTGACAGGTACAATGGTCACACAGACACAGCTGGCCACATATGAACATCGAGGAACACTGACAGGTACAATGGTCACACAGACACAGCTCGCCACATATGAACATCTAGGAACACTGTCAGGTACAATGGTCACACAGACACAGCTCGCCACATATGAACATCTAGGAACACTGTCAGGTACAATGGTCACGCAGACACAGCTCGCCACATATGAACATCTAGGAACACTGACAGGTACAATGGTTACACAGACACAGCTCGCCACATATGAACATCTAGGAACACTGACAGGTACAATGGTTACACAGACACAGCTCGCCACATATGAACATCTAGGAACACTGACAGGTACAATGGTTACACAGACACAGCTCGCCACATATGAACATCTAGGAACACTGACAGGTACAATGGTTACACAGACACAGCTCGCCACATATGAACATCTAGGAACACTGACAGGTACAATGGTTACACAGACACAGCTCGCCACATATGAACATCTAGGAACACTGACAGGTACAATGGTCACACAGACACAGCTCGCCACATATGAACATCTAGGAACACTAACAGGTACAATGGTCACACAGACACAGCTCGCCACATATGAACATTGAGGAACACTGACAGGTACAATGGTCACACAGACACAGCTCGCCACATATGAACATCTAGGAACACTAACAGGTACAATGGTCACACAGACACAGCTCGCCACATATGAACATCTAGGAACACTAACAGGTACAATGGTCACACAGACACAGCTCGCCA
This sequence comes from Cherax quadricarinatus, assembly GCF_038502225.1. NCBI lineage: Eukaryota > Metazoa > Arthropoda > Malacostraca > Decapoda > Parastacidae > Cherax > Cherax quadricarinatus. The sequence goes on from NC_091307.1 coordinate 46,820,028, forward strand.
CATATGAACATCTAGGAACACTAACAGGTACAATGGTCACACAGACACAGCTCGCCACATATGAACATCTAGGAACACTAACAGGTACAATGGTCACACAGACACAGCTCGCCACATATGAACATTGAGGAACACTGACAGGTACAATGGTCACACAGACACAGCTCGCCACATATGAACATCTAGGAACACTAACAGGTACAATGGTCACACAGACACAGCTCGCCACATGTGAACATCTAGGAACACTAACAGGTACAATGGTCACACAGACACAGCTCGCCACATATGAACATCTAGGAACACTGACAGGTACAATGGTCACACAGACACAGCTCGCCACATATGAACATCTAGGAACACTAACAGGTACAATGGTCACACAGACACAGCTCGCCACATATGAACATCTAGGAACACTAACAGGTACAATGGTCACACAGACACAGCTCGCCACATATGAACATTGAGGAACACTAACAGGTACAATGGTCACACAGACACAGCTCGCCACATATGAACATCTAGGAACACTAACAGGTACAATGGTCACACAGACACAGCTCGCCACATATGAACATCTAGGAACACTAACAGGTACAATGGTCACACAGACACAGCTCGCCACATATGAACATCTAGGAACACTAACAGGTACAATGGTCACACAGACACAGCTCGCCACATATGAACATCTAGGAACACTGACAGGTACAATGGGTACACAGACACAGCTCGCCACATATGAACATCTAGGAACACTAACAGGTACAATGGTCACACAGACACAGCTCGCCACATATGAACATCTAGGAACACTGACAGGTACAATGGTCACACAGACACAGCTCGCCACATATGAACATCTAGGAACACTGACAGGTACAATGGTCACACAGACACAGCTCGCCACACTAACACCTGAATTTATTTTGAATGGCATTTAGTGACAATGTTTTACCTTGAATTCCTGATGATTGACTACTGTATGGCACGATAGACGGGGTTGTCATTTTCAATTTAGGTTATGGACTATCACATTGATAACAAGTTTTTTTTAATGTCACTTCACCATTATAGACGAATAATCTACATAAACCTTCTCTCCTAGAAGAGGTTATCAAGGTTGTTGGCATTATTGGTTAGACCAAAATTTCGTAATTATTCGTTAGATCAAAATTTTCGTATGAATTGATGAATTTGAATAGAACATTTGTAATGTTCCGGTGTAATAAAAAAAACATCATCATCCCTGAACTTTTATCATCCCTGAACTTTTATCATCCCTGAATTTTCAATGTTCAGCATTTTCACTGACAAACGGCAGAGCATGAGTGTGTACTGGTGGCTTCAGTTGTGTGGCTGTGTACTGTTGGCTTCAGTTATGTGGCTGTGGACTGGTGGCTTCAGTTATGTGGCTGTGTACTGGTGGCTTCAGGTGTTTTACTGTGTTCAGATGGCTTCAGTTGTGTGGCTGTGTACTGGTTGCTTCAGTTGTGTGGCTGTGTACTGGTGGCTTCAGTTGTGTGGTTGTTTACTGGTGGCTTCAGTTGTGTGGCGGTGTACTGGTGGCTTCAGTTATATGGCTGTATACTGGTGGCTTCAGTTGTGTGGTTCTGTACTGGTGGCTTCAGTTGAGTTGCTGTGTACTGGTGGCTTCAGTTATGTGGCTGTGTACTCGTGGCTTAAGTTGAGTGGCTGTGTGCTGGTGGCTTCAGTTGTGTGGCTGTCTACTGGTGGCTTCAGTTATGTGGCTGTGTACTGGTGGCTTCAGTTGAGTTGCTGTGTACTGGTGGCTTCAGTTGAGTGGCTGTGGACGGGTGGCTTCAGTTATGTGGCAGTGTACTGGTGGCTTCAGTTGTGTGGCTGTGTACTGGTGGCTTCAGTTGTGTGGCTGTGTACTGGTGGCTTCAGTTGAGTGGCTGTGTACTGGTGGTTTCAGTTATGTGGCTGTGTACTGATGGCTTCAGTTGTGTGGCTGTGTACTGGTGGCTTCAGATGTGTGGCTGTGTACTGGTGGCATCAGTTGTTTGGCTGTGTACTGGTGGCTTCAGTTGAGTGGCTGTGTACTGGTAGTTTCAGTTATGTGGCTGTGGACTGGTGGCTTCAGTTATGTGGCTGAGTATTGGTGGCTTCAATTGTTTGACTGTGTACTGGTGGCTTCAGTTATGTGGCTGTGTACTGGTGGCTTCAGTTGTGTGGCTGTGTGCTGGTGGCTTCAGTTGTGTGGCTGTGTACTGGTGGCTTCAGTTATGTGGCTGTGTGCTGGTGGCTTCAGTTGTGTGGCTGTGTACTGGTGGCTTGAGTTATGTGGCTGTGTACTGGTGGCTTCAGTTGAGTTGCTGTGTACTGGTGGCTTCAGTTGAGTGGCTGTGGACGGGTGGCTTCAGTTATGTGGCAGTGTACTGGTGGCTTCAGTTGTGTGGCTGTGTACTGGTGGCTTCAGTTGTGTGGCTGTGTACTGGTGGGTTCAGTTGAGTGGCTGTGTACTGGTGGTTTCAGTTATGTGGCTGTGTACTGATGGCTTCAGTTGTGTGGCTGTGTACTGGTGGCTTCAGATGTGTGGCTGTGTACTGGTGGCTTCAGTTGAGTGGCTGTGTACTGGTAGTTTCAGTTATGTGGCTGTGGACTGGTGGCTTCAGTTATGTGGCTGAGTATTGGTGGCTTCAGTTGTTTGACTGTGTACTGGTGGCTTCAGTTATGTGGCTGTGTACTGGTGGCTTCAGTTGTGTGGCTGTGTGCTGGTGGCTTCAGTTCTGTGGCTGTGTACTGGTGGCTTCAGTTATGTGGCTGTGTACTGGTGGCTTCAGTTGAGTTGCTGTTTACTGGTGGCTTCAGTTGAGTGGCTGTGGACTGGTGGCTTCAGATATGTGGCAGTGTACTGGTGGCTTCAGTTGTGTGGCTTTGTACTGGTGGCTTCAGTTATATGGCTGTATACTGGTGGCTTCAGTTGTGTGGTTCTGTACTGGTGGCTTCAGTTGTGTTGCTGTGTACTGGTGGCTTCAGTTGTGTGGCTGTGTACTAGTGGATTCAGTTGTGTGGCTGTGTACTGGTGGCTTCAGTTGTGTGTCTGTGTACTGATGGCTTCAGTTATGTGGCTGTGTACTGGTGGCTTCAGTTGTGTGGCTGTGTGCTGGTGCCTTCAGTTATATGCCTGTATACAGGTGGCTTCAGTTGTGTGGTTGTGTAAAGGAGGTTTCAGTTGTGTTGCTGTGTACTGGTGGCTTCATTTGCGTTGCTGTGTACTGGTGGCTTCAGTTGTGTGGCTGTGTGCTGGTGGCTTCAGTTATATGCCTGTATACTGGTGGCTTCAGTTGTGTGGTTGTGTACTGGTGGCTTCAGTTGTGTGGTTGTGTACTGGTGGCTTCAGTTGTGTGGCTGTGTACAGGTGGCTTCAGTTGTGTGGCTGTGTACTGGTGGCTTCAGTTGTGTGGTTGTGTACTGGTGGCTTCAGTTGTGTGGTTGTGTACTGGTGGCTTCAGTTGTGTGGCTGTGTACAGGTGGCTTCAGTTGTGTGTCTGTGTACTGATGGCTTCAGTTATGTGGCTGTGTACTGGTGGCTTCAGTTGTGTGGCTGTGTGCTGGTGCCTTCAGTTATATGCCTGTATACAGGTGGCTTCAGTTGTGTGGTTGTGTACTGGAGGTTTCAGTTGTGTTGCTGTGTACTGGTGGCTTCATTTGCGTTGCTGTGTACTGGTGGCTTCAGTTGTGTGGCTGTGTGCTGGTGGCTTCAGTTATATGCCTGTATACTGGTGGCTTCAGTTGAGTGGTTGTGTACTGGTGGCTTCAGTTGTGTGGTTGTGTACTGGTGGCTTCAGTTGTGTGGCTGTGTACAGGTGGCTTCAGTTGTGTGGCTGTGTACTGGTGGCTTCACTTATGTGACTGTGTACTGGTGGCTTCAGTTGTGTGGCTGAGTACTGGTGGCTTCAGTTGAGTGGCTGTGTACTGGTGGCTTCAGTTGAGTATCTGAGGACTGGTGGCTTCAGTTATGTGGCTGTGTACTGGTGGCTTCAGTTGTGTGGCTGTGTACTGGTGGCTTCAGTTGTGTGGCTGTGTGCTGGTGGCTTCAGTCATATGGCTGTATACTGGTGGCTTCAGTTGTGTGGTTGTGTACTGGTGGTTTCAGTTGTGTGGATGTGTACCGGTGGCTTCAGTTGTGTGGCTGTGTACTGGTGGCTTCAGTTATGTGGCTGTGTACTGGTGGCTTCATTTGTGTGGCTGTGTTCTGGTGGCTTCAGCTGAGTGTCTGTGTACTGGTGGCTTCAGTTATGTGGCTGTGTACTGGTGGCTTCAGTTGTGTGGCTGTGTTCTGGTGGCTTCAGTTGTTTAACAGTGTACTGGTGGCTTCAGTTGTCTGGATGTGTACTGGTGGCTTCATTTACGTGGCTCTGTACTGGTGGCTTCAGTTGTGTGGCTGGGGACGACTGGTGGCATCAGTTATGTGGCTGTGTACTGGTGGCTTCAGTTGTGTGGCTGTGTACTGGTGGCTTTAATTATGTGAGTGTGTTCTGGTGGCTTCAGTTGAGTGGCTGCGTATTTGTGGCTTCAGTTGAGTGGCTGTGGACTGGTGGCTTCAGTTATGTGGCTGTGTACTGGTGGCTTCAGTTGTGTGGCTGTGTGCTGGTGGCTTCAGTTATATGGCTGTATACTGGTGGCTTCAGTTGTGTGGATGTGTACTGGTGGCTTCAGTTGTGTGGCTGTGTACTGGTGGCTTCAGTTCTGTGGCTGTGTACTGGTGGCTTCAGTTATGTGGCTGTGTACTGCTGGCTTCAGTTGTGTGGCTGTGTACTGTTGGCTTCAGTTATGTGGCTGTGTACTGGTGGCTTCAGTTGTGTGGCTGTGTAATGGTGGCTTCAGTTATGTGGCTGTGTACTGGTGGCTTCAGTTGAGTGGCTGTGTGCTGGTGGCTTCAGTTGAGTTTCTGTGGACTGGTGGCTTCAGTTGTGTGGCTGTGTACTGGTGGCTTCAGTTATGTGGCTGTGTACTGCTGGCTTCAGTTGTGTGGCTGTGTACTGTTGGCTTCAGTTATGTGGCTGTGTACTGGTGGCTTCAGTTGTGTGGCTGTGTAATGGTGGCTTCAGTTATGTGGCTGTGTACTGGTGGCTTCAGTTATGTGGCTGTGTACAGGTGGCTTCAGTTGTGTGGCTGTGTACTGGTGGCTTCACTTATGTGACTGTGTACTGGTGGCTTCAGTTGTGTGGCTGAGTACTGGTGGCTTCAGTTGAGTGGCTGTGTACTGGTGGCTTCAGTTGAGTATCTGAGGACTGGTGGCTTCAGTTATGTGGCTGTGTACTGGTGGCTTCAGTTGTGTGGCTGTGTACTGGTGGCTTCAGTTGTGTGGCTGTGTGCTGGTGGCTTCAGTCATATGGCTGTATACTGGTGGCTTCAGTTGTGTGGTTGTGTACTGGTGGTTTCAGTTGTGTGGATGTGTACCGGTGGCTTCAGTTGTGTGGCTGTGTACTGGTGGCTTCAGTTATGTGGCTGTGTACTGGTGGCTTCATTTGTGTGGCTGTGTTCTGGTGGCTTCAGCTGAGTGTCTGTGTACTGGTGGCTTCAGTTATGTGGCTGTGTACTGGTGGCTTCAGTTGTGTGGCTGTGTTCTGGTGGCTTCAGTTGTTTAACAGTGTACTGGTGGCTTCAGTTGTCTGGATGTGTACTGGTGGCTTCATTTACGTGGCTCTGTACTGGTGGCTTCAGTTGTGTGGCTGGGGACGACTGGTGGCATCAGTTATGTGGCTGTGTACTGGTGGCTTCAGTTGTGTGGCTGTGTACTGGTGGCTTTAATTATGTGAGTGTGTTCTGGTGGCTTCAGTTGAGTGGCTGCGTATTTGTGGCTTCAGTTGAGTGGCTGTGGACTGGTGGCTTCAGTTATGTGGCTGTGTACTGGTGGCTTCAGTTGTGTGGCTGTGTGCTGGTGGCTTCAGTTATATGGCTGTATACTGGTGGCTTCAGTTGTGTGGATGTGTACTGGTGGCTTCAGTTGTGTGGCTGTGTACTGGTGGCTTCAGTTGTGTGGCTGTGTACTGGTGGCTTCAGTTATGTGGCTGTGTACTGCTGGCTTCAGTTGTGTGGCTGTGTACTGTTGGCTTCAGTTATGTGGCTGTGTACTGGTGGCTTCAGTTGTGTGGCTGTGTAATGGTGGCTTCAGTTATGTGGCTGTGTACTGGTGGCTTCAGTTGAGTGGCTGTGTGCTGGTGGCTTCAGTTGAGTTTCTGTGGACTGGTGGCTTCAGTTGTGTGGCTGTGTACTGGTGGCTTCAATTGTGTGGCTGTGTGCTGATTGCTTCAGTTGTATGGCTGTGTTCTTGTGGCTTCAGTTGAGTGGCTGTGTCCTGGTGGCTTCAGTTGTGTGGCTGTGTACTGTTGGCTTCAGTTGTGTGGCTGTGTACTGATGGCTTCAGTTGTGTGGCTGTGTACTGGTGGCTTCAGTTGTGTGGCTGTGTACTGGTGGCTTCAGTTATGTGGCTGTGTACTTGTGGCTTCAGTTGTGTGGCTGTGTACTGATGGCTTCAGTTGTGTGGCTGTGTACTGGTGGCTTCAACTGTGTGGCTGTCTACTGGTTGCTTCAGTTGTTTGGCTGTGTACTGGTGGCTTCAGTTGTTTGGCTGTGTACTGGTGGCTTCAGTTGTGTGGCTGTGTACTGATGGTTTCAGTTGTGTGGCTGTGTACTGGTGGTTTGAGTTGTGTGGCTGTGTACTGGTGTCTGCAGTTGTGTGGCTGTGTACTGATGGCTTTAGTTGTATGGCTGTGTACTGGTGGCTTCAGTTGTGTGGCTGTGGACTGGTGGCTTCAGTTATGTGGCTGTGTACTTGTTGCTTCAGTTGTGTGGCTGTTTTCTGGTGGCTTCAGTTGTGTGGCTCTGTACTGGTGGCTTCAGTTGTGTGGCTGTGTACTTATGGCTTCAGTTGTGTGGCTGTGTACTGGTGGCTTCTGTTGTGTGGCTGTGTTCTGATGGCTTCAGTTGTGTGGCTGTTTAATGGTGGCTTCAGTTGTGTGGCTGTTTTCTGGTGGCTTCAGTTGTGTGGCTCTGTACTGGTGGCTTCAGTTGTGTAGCTGTGTACTTGTGGCTTCAGTTGTGTGGCTGTGTACTGGTAGTTTCAGTTATGTGGCTGTGGACTGGTGGCATCAGTTATGTGGCTGAGTATTGGTGGCTTCAGTTGTTTGACTGTGTACTGGTGGCTTCAGTTATGTGGCTGTGTACTGGTGGCTTCAGTTGTGTGGCTGTGTGCTGGTGGCTTCAGTTGTGTGGCTGTGTACTGGTGGCTTCAGTTATGTGGCTGTGTACTGGTGGCTTCAGTTGAGTTGCTGTGTACTGGTGGCTTCAGTTGAGTGGCTGTGGACTTTTGGCTTCAGATATGTGGCAGTGTACTGGTGGCTTCAGTTGTGTGGCTTTGTACTGGTGGCTTCAGTTATATGGCTGTATACTGGTGGCTTCAGTTTTGTGGTTCTGTACTGGTGGCTTCAGTTGTGTTGCTGTGTACTGGTGGCTTCAGTTGTGTGGCTGTGTACTAGTGGATTCAGTTGTGTGGCTGTGTACTGGTGGCTTCAGTTGTGTGTCTGTGTACTGATGGCTTCAGTTATGTGGCTGTGTACTGGTGGCTTCAGTTGTGTGGCTGTGTGCTGGTGGCTTCAGTTATATGCCTGTATACAGGTGTCTTCAGTTGTGTGGTTGTGTACTGGAGGTTTCAGTTGTGTTGCTGTGTATTGGTGGCTTCAGTTGCGTTGCTGTGTACTGGTGGCTTCAGTTGTGTGGCTGTGTGCTGGTGGCTTCAGTTATATGCCTGTATACTGGTGGCTTCAGTTGTGTGGTTATGTACTGGTGGCTTCAGTTGTGTGGTTGTTTTCTGGTGGCTTCAGTTGTGTGGCTGTGTACAGGTGGCTTCAGTTGTGTGGCTGTGTACTGGTGGCTTCACTTATGTGACTGTGTACTGGTGGCTTCAGTTGTGTGGCTGAGTACTGGTGGCTTCAGTTGAGTGGCTGTGTACTGGTGGCTTCAGTTGAGTATCTGAGGACTGGTGGCTTCAGTTATGTGGCTGTGTACTGGTGGCTTCAGTTGTGTGGCTGTGTACTGGTGGCTTCAGTTGTGTGGCTGTGTGCTGGTGGCTTCAGTCATATGGCTGTATACTGGTGGCTTCAGTTGTGTGGTTGTGTACTGGTGGTTTCAGTTGTGTGGATGTGTACTGGTGGCTTCAGTTGTGTGGCTGTGTACTGTTGGTTTCAGTTATGTGGCTGTGTACTGGTGGCTTCATTTGTGTGGCTGTGTTCTGGTGGCTTCAGCTGAGTGTCTGTGTACTGGTGGCTTCAGTTATGTGGCTGTGTACTGGTGGCTTCAGTTGTGTGGCTGTGTTCTGTTGGCTTCAGTTGTTTAACAGTGTACTGGTGGCTTCAGTTGTCTGGATGTGTACTGGTGGCTTCGTTTTCGTGGCTCTCTACTGGTGGCTTCAGTTGTGTGGCTGGGGACGACTGGTGGCATCAGTTATGTGGCTGTGTACTGGTGGCTTCAGTTGTGTGGCTGTGTACTGGTGGCTTTAGTTATGTGAGTGTGTTCTGGTGGCTTCAGTTGAGTGGCTGCGTATTTGTGGCTTCAGTTGAGTGGCTGTGGACTGGTGGCTTCAGTTATGTGGCTGTGTACGTGTGGCTTCAGTTGTGTGGCTGTTTACTGGTGGCTTCAGTTGTGTGGCTGTGTGCTGGTGGCTTCAGTTATATGGCTGTATACTGGTGGCTTCAGTTGTGTGGATGTGTACTGGTGGCTTCAGTTGTGTGGCTGTGTACTGGTGGCTTCAGGTGTGTGGCTGTGTACTGGTGGCTTCAGTTATGTGGCTGTGTACTGCTGGCTTCAGTTGTGTGGCTGTGTACTGTTGGCTTCAGTTATGTGGCTGTGTACTGGTGGCTTCAGTTGTGTGGCTGTGTAATGGTGGCTTCAGTTATGTGGCTGTGTACTGGTGGCTTCAGTTGAGTGGCTGTGTGCTGGTGGCTTCAGTTGAGTGGCTGTGGACTGGTGGCTTCAGTTTTGTGGCTGTGTACTGGTGGCTTCAATTGTGTGGCTGTGTGCTGATTGCTTCAGTTGTATTGCTGTGTTCTTGTGGCTTCAGTTGAGTGGCTGTGTCCTGGTGGCTTCAGTTGTGTGGCTGTGTACTGATGGCTTCAGTTGTGTGGCTGTGTACTGGTGGCTTCAGTTGTGTGGCTGTGTACTGGTGGCTTCTGTTATGTGACTGTGTACTGGTGGCTTCAGTTGTGTGGCTGTGTACTGATGGCTTCAGTTGTGTGGCTGTGTACTGGTGGCTTCAATTTTGTGGCTGTCTACTGGTGGCTTCAGTTGTTTGGCTGTGTACTGGTGGCTTCAGTTGTGTGGCTGTGTACTGGTGGCTTCAGTTGTGTGGCTGTGTACTGATGGTTTCAGTTGTGTGGCTGTGTTCTGGTGGCTTGAGTTGCGTGGCTGTGTACTGGTGGCTTCAGTTGAGTGGCTTTGGACTGGTGGCTTCAGTTATGTGGCTGTGTGCAGGTGGCTTCAGTTGTGTGGCTGTGTACTGGTGTCTGCAGTTGTGTGGCTGTGTACTGATGGCTTTAGTTGTATGGCTGTGTACTGGTGGCTTCAGTTGTGTGGCTGTGGACTGGTGGCTTCAGTTATGTGGCTGTGTTCTGATGGCTTCAGTTGTGTGGCTGTTTACTGGTGGCTTCAGTTGTGTGGCTGTGTACTGATGGCTTCAATTGTGTGTCTGGGAATGGAGAGGAGTGGAAATCCCTACTAACATTAAACTGTAGAATTCAATATATTTTAGACCATATGCGTATACATGACCCCATCATTACGAGTCCTGCATTTAATTTTTTTTAAGGATGGGGAAAATGAGGAGAGACAGAGTTAAAATGGCAGATTTACACGTACAACAAGATATTACTGCAGTAAATGTACGCCTTGAGACCCTGAAGAAGAAACAACTCTATGCAATGCAACAACTCTACATGCCAGATAGAGATCATCCTCTACAAGTTGAAATTACCACGGAATATATCATCAATACTCCTCCTCACAGGACTCAAAGAATGACTCTCCCACAGAGGGTCCGTCGTTTTATCCATGAAGACGATTACCATCGACCAACGATCTTGAGCAACCTCCCTGCATATGAAGATGATTGGGTAACACCAGAACCCTTCTATGTGTACTAAGAAAATCATCGCCCCCAATTAGAGAGACATCTTGTATAACATTCTACTGTTAAAATTATGCTACATTTACTATGGCAGGACACCACCTTGTAAGAAGCTAATGTGTTAAGTAATTCTTTATAAACTGGTCAGAAAATTATTGCCTTCATTGTCGTTAAATATCCGTTGTGCAATCGCAAAAAAAAAAAAGTAATTGCAACTTGTATATTTACTACCAATTCAGAATCATGTACTTATATATCTGTTATATCTATGTGACTCTGATGGGTTAGTATTATACCCCTTTCAAGAATACTTCATTATTCCACATACGCTTTTTAAATTACACCAAAGTGGTTGGGCCACTTACCTTTTATATTCCACCTCTCTCCCCTCTCCCACCATTTTCCAACACTTCTATCCTTACTCATCCTTCTTCCTTACCCATCTTACCAAAGCTCTGGTAAGATCGGAGACGAGGGGGAATGAGGTATTCTATTGATAGTTAAATATTTAACAACACTGAGTAACAGTATTCGTGACCCTATCCCACACACACACACTGACATATCCCGCCCCTATCCCACGCACACACTGACATACCCCGCCCCTATCCCACACACACACTGACATACCCCGCCCCTATCCCACACACACACTGACACGACCATAATAATAGATCTCAACACTGTATATATCCCATTGTTCGTGATGGAAAGTAACAAGGAAACACAATTAGTTTTAATTCTCACAGTAAAACTACTAACCTATTGAAATAAACAGCAGAACATTGTAGATGTATCTAATTTTGCTAACTAAAACAAGAACCTAGATACACACACATACAGATGTATATGTGTGCTCGCTCGCACGCGCACACACATTCACACACACACCTACACACACACACACACACACACACACACACACACACACACACACACACACACACACACACACACACACACACACACACACACACACACACACACACACACACACACACACACACACACACACACACTCATTTTATTAACACATCGGCCATTTTTCCACCTAGGCAGGGTGGCCAGAAAAATAAAAACTTTCACCAACATTCACTCCATCACTGTCTTGTCAGAGGCGCACTTACACTACGGTTAGGTTACTGCAATATTTACACGCCTCATTCAGAGTGCAGGCACTGTATTTTCCATCTCCTGGAATCAAGTCGGGTTTGCCGGTTTCCCTGAATTCCTTCGTAAATGTTAGCTTGCTCTCACTCCAACAGCACGTCCAATCCTAAAAACCATTTGTCTCCAATCACTCATTTTAACACATTCATGCATGCTTGCTGGAAGTCCAAGCTCCTCGCACATAAAACCTTCTTTAACCCCCTCCTTTCGACATTTGCAATGCCGACCCCTACTCCGCCATTCCTCCACTACAGATTTATACACTCTCGAAGTCATTCTATTTTGTTCCATCCTCTCTACATGTTCGAACTACCTCAGCAACCCCTCCTGATCCCTCTGGATAATAGTTTGGTAATCCTGCACCTCCTCCTAATTTTCAAACTACTAATTCTTTGCATTATATTCACACCACACATTGCCCTACGACACGACATCTCCACTGCCTCCAGTCTTCTCCTTGTTGCAACATTCACCATCTATGCTTCGCACCCATATAAGAGTGTTGTTATAGCTATACTGTCAAACTTACATTTTTTTGCTTCCAGGGACAAAGTTCTCTGTTTTCACAGACTCCTAAGTGCACCACTCACCTTATTCCACTCATCAATTCTATGATCCACCTCATCTTTCACAGGCCCATCTGCTGACACATCCACTCCTAAATATCTGAATTCATTAACCTCCTCCATACTCTCTCCTTTCAATCTCATATCCAATCTTTCGTTACATATTTTTGTTTTTGTTATTTTCATCACCTTACTCTTTCCTATATTCACTTTTAATTTCCTTCTTTAACATACCCTATCAAACTCATTTACCAACCTTTGCAACTTCTCTTCAGAATTTCCCAAACGCACAGTGTCATCAGCAAAGAGGAATTGTGATAATTCCCACTTTGTGTTAAATACTACATCTTTTAACCCCACACCTCTTGCTATCACCCGACCATTCACTTCTCTTACATCCCCATCCATAAATATGTTGCACAACCATGGCGACATCACACATCCCTGACTAAGTCTACTTTTACTAGGAAATAATCTCCCTCTTTCCTACATACTCTAACCAGAGCCTCACTATTCTCGTAAAAACTCTTCTCTGCTTTAAGTAACCTACCTCCTATTTCATACATTTGCAACATCTGCCACATTGTTCCCCTATCCACGCTGTCATACGCCTTTTCCAAATACTACATAGAAAACCTCTTTACCATTATCTACATACTGTTCACCTATATTTTCACTGTAAACACTTGGTCTCCACACCCCCTACCTTTCCGAAAGCCTCCTTGTTCATCTCCTATCCTGCTCTCCGTCTTACTCTTAATTCTTTCAATAATAACTCTACCATACACTTTACCAAGTATAATCAACAGACTTATTCCCCTATATTTTTGGCACTCTTTTATGTCCTCTGTGCCTTTACACAAATGATGTTAGGCAGGAAACGAAGAAAGAAAACGGAAGGAAATAACATAGATAGTCCACCACTTTGGAGCCTTGCTGGACTTGAGGTACGGCCATTGGCCCCTCATGGCCCTCCAGAACCAAAGTTACAGATGCTAATAACAAAATCACCCCACCTAACATAGAATACAACCTCGTTTATATCTGCTAATATGCAGGGCCTCAAGTCATCCACCAACAACAAAATACATTTTATCATTGAACTTATAGAGGAGTCAAATGCGATGTTTACGGCCTTCACAGCGACCCACACAAAATCTGTTTGACAACGAAAGATGGATAAATGGGTATAACTTTTTTAAATGCCACAGAGAGGATAGGGAACAAGGATGGGGGGGGGGTTAGCCTGTATGTCAAAGTGTCGCTCATCTGCACGGAGATGCAGAACACCACAGTTAATGTAGCTGAAGTTCTAACAATAAAGATCGAGAACCAAAACCTGTTCATCGTTGTTGTACATAAGCCACCAGATGCAACCTCTCAACAGTTCAAGGAACAGCTACTGAAAATTTATTACTGTCTGGAAAGTCTTCCAGCTCCATCCCCAAACATCTTACTGCTTGGTGATTTCAACCTAAGGCATACTAAATGGAAGACTGTTGCAAATAATGTTATAGCAGAAACAATTCCTAGAGGAGGCAGCGAAGATGGAAGATCACACACACATGAGCTACTAAATCTCTCCGATAAACACACCCTAAGTCAGCAGATAGCGGAGCCGACAAGATTAGATTAGAAAACACACTTGACCGTATCTTCACAAAAATGAGGACCTGGTAAGAAACCTAACAATATCAAAAGCAACTAATTCTGATCACAATCTAATCGAAGTTCAGACTTTCATGCACAGGGGTCTTGATAAGCAAAATGCACGTAGCTGTGAAGGTGTCTTCTCCGAATACAACTTCAACAACAAGAACATCAACTGGGGCCAGGTGAATCGTGTCTTAAATGAAACATGTTGGGAAGATATCTTAAGTAACATGGATCCAAACCACTGCCTTTAGGGATCAACTTCCTAGCAGCTGAAGTTCGAGGCATATTCCCCTAAGAAAGAGGAAGAGAAGAAGTAAACTGGAGAGAGAAAGACGCTCCCTCTACAGAAGACGACAAAGAATGACTGAGCTCCTCAAGAACGCTTGACTATCTGATACATGGAAGGAAGCGCTGACCAGGGAAGAGGAAAGTATCAAACTTGAGTTGAAGGACTCATACAGGACCCAGAAGAGACAGGAGAATTTAAAAGCAATTAGTGAAATTAAAATAAATTCGAAACAGTTCATTTTATATGCCAAAAACAAGGCAAATACAACATCAAGTATCGGGTTCTTGCTCAGACAAGATGGGACTTTCACAGATGATAGCAAAGAAATGAATGAGATACTGAAATCACAATACGATTCTGTGTTTAGGGAGCCACTAATCAGTCTAAAGATCGAGAATCTAAACGATTTTTTCATGAATGAACCTCAAAACGCCATCAAAGTATGCCAGATTTCCGGCATTACCCTAACTCTGGTTTGTATTCCCTGAAACTCAGGCGAGAAAGATACATGATAATATACACTTGGAAAATCCTAGAGGGATTAGTACCAAACTCCCTATGAAAGCAAAAGACTCGACAGGAGATGCAATATTCCCCCAATGAAAAGCAGGGGCACCACGATTACACTGAGAGACAACACAATAAGTGTCCGGGGGCCCAAGAATTTCCACCTGCCTCCCAGCATACGTAAGGAGGATAACCAATAGGCCCCTGGCTGTCTTCAAGAAGGCACTGGACAGGCACCTAAAGTCAGTACCTGACCACTGGGGCTGTGGTTCATACGACAGTTTGCGTGCGGCCAGGAGCAGCAGCCTGGTTGATCAAACCCTGATCCACTACAAGGCCTGGTCTCAGACCGAGCCGCGGGAGCGTTGGCCCCGAAACCTCTCTCCAGGTAAACTCCAGTTAAACTCCAATAGACTTTGAGAGAGCCATTGACAACATGCTCATGCACTCAGTCCCAGACCCAGACTCGTGGAATTCTGTGTTTATTAAGAACTGCAAAAAACCCTTTTCGCGTGTCCTAAGTATACTATGGAAAAGAAACTTAGGCATGCGTGAAAAACCAGTCACTAAAAACAACGAATATAGCCCCACTCTATAAAGGTGGCAGGAAAGCATTAGCTAAGAAGTATCGATCAAATTCTCTAACATCCCATATCAGAAAAATCTTTCGAAAGAGTGCTAAGAAACGTCATTGCAAACCACTTGGATTCCCAAAAACTGCACAATCAAGGGTAACATAGGTTCAGAACAGATCGCTCCTGCCTTTCGCAACTACTGGATCATAATAATATGGTCTTGGATGCACTGGAAGAAAAACAGAATGCAGATGAAATATACACACTTTGCAAAAGCTTTTGACAAATGCGATCATGGTGAAATAGCACACAAAATACGTGCTAAAGGAATAACTGGCAAAGTGGAGAGATGGATCGTCAACTTTCTAACCAATCGAAAAGAAAGTGTAGTGTTTAACATAGTTAAATCGGAAGTTGCCATTGTGAAGAGCTCTGTTCCTCAAGGCACAGTACTCGCTCCTATTCTGTTCCTCATCCTCACATCAGACATAGACAGAGATGTAATCCACAGCACCGTGTCATCCTTTGCAGACGATACTAAAATCTGCATGAGACTGTTATCTATTGAGGACACGGGTAACCACCAAGAAGATATAAACCATGTTTTCCAATTGGCCACAGAAAACAATATGATGGTCAATGAGGACAAATTCCAACTACTCCGTTATCGAAAACTGGCGGAGATAATTAAAACTGAGTATACTACAAACTCCGATCATACAGTAGAGCGAGAAAATATTGTGAAGGACCTGGGAGTGGCAATATCTGAGGATTTCTCTTTCAAGGATCACAACAGTGCCACGATCACAACTCTAAAGAGTTGCCAATCCAATGATGATCCTTTTCAAATCACTTGTTATCTCTAGGTTGGAATATTGCTGTACATTAACATCTCTGTTCTAAACAGGTAAAACTGCAGATCTAGAGAGTGTACAGAGAGCCTTTACTGTACACATATAAGTTCCATCAAACACCTCAACTACTGGGAACGCCTGGAAGCACTTGGCTTGTACTTGCTGGAACGCAAGCGGGAGAGATATATCATAATCTACATATGGAAAATCCTAGATGGAATGGTCCCGAATCTGCACATAGAAATCACTCCCTACGAAAGTAAAAGATTGGGCAGGCGGTGCCAAATACCCCCAGTAAAAAGTCAGGGCGCCATTGGTACACTAAGAGAAAATACCACAAGTGTCCTGGGGGCCCAAGACTGTTCAACAGCCTTCCACTATGCATAAGGCGAATTACCAATAAGCCTCTGGCTGCCTTCAGGAGGGAACTGGACAGATACTAAGTATACTTAAAGTCTGTGCCGGATCAGCCAGGCTGTGGTTCGTACATTGAACTACGTGCGGCCAGCAGTAACAACCAGGTTGATGAGGCCCTAATCCACTGGGAGGCTTGATCGTGGACCGGGCTGCTGGGGCGTTGTTCACCGGAATACCCTCCAGGTAGACTCCAAGTGTGGAGAAATTTTCTGCAGGAGGGGGGTATCAGCCCCCTTCAGCCCCTTTCAGCCCTTTCAGCCCTGAGGGGCCCAGCCCTCTCAGAAGAGGCAAATATCTTGTTTACTGCTACAGCGAGTAATTGATCGCAGATGCAGTACTAGTATGCGACGTGGTCAAGCAACCGCCGCTCCTTGCAGTCCAGTGTTGCAGAGTGTATTGAAAATCCTGCTCCCACTTTATTACCATAGTAAAGATAGTGGACATTGTTGTCTATGCTTAAGACAGCAAGATTTAAACATTCTGCTATGCCTCATGGAGGAAGTGACAAGGAAGCAAAGGTACTATGTCAGCTTTTCCTTTGTGCTGGGGGCAGTGACGGCGTGGGGCGCTGTGGCGTGTTCAGATTACTTTTGACTCTACTGAGAGTGACACTGACGCCAGGATAACCAACAAAGAACGATCTGTGCGTTAGCGTGAACAAAGTGTCTCATAAAACACAATAAACACTTAAGATAAGTGTGATCAGCTTCTTTAGTGATAAGATTGTGAACAATAAAGACAAATCTTGTGGAACATAGTGAACCAGTGTGCGTATTCCTAGACTATGGAAGACATGGACATCCAAGGACACTTCAGCTTCTATCAAGTCACCGATACCTGTCGAAGGTGTGAAGAACACCATAGCTCACGCTACAAGAGCAAGGTAGGTTACGAATTTCTTGTAGTACGGGGGACTGCGCAGTTCTTGAGTCGCAAGGAGTTTGTAATCAACTTATAGTCGGCAGTTAGGTGCGGACTTTTGAGTCCACACAAGTAAGTTTGTGAGCCATCAGTGAATGAAATATGCTGACATAACACCCCCTAGGGGTAATTTATAATCTTACAAATTATAACTCATTACAGCCCGTTGAGAGATGATCATGACAACAATTCAAGACCTCGTCTGCAGGAGCGGCTGTGTAGACGATTTGCTGTCTTTTATCAGCTAAGTGTTCCCTATATTTAAATTTATAAATAATAAGCTTAGCTGGTAATCCCATTTCTCAACACTAGGTATGCTCTCTACCAATCTTTAAGTACCTTATCCTCTTCCATACATTTATTAAATAAAAGCACCAACCACTCCAAAACTATATCCCCACCTGCTTTTAACTTTATATTTAACCCATCAATCCCCGCTGCCTTACCTCTTTTCATTCTACCCACTGCCTCAAGAACTTCCCCCACACTCAGAACTGGCTCTACCTCACTCCTACAAGATGTTATTCCTCCTTGCTCTATACACGAAATCACAGCTTCCCTATTTTCACCAGCTAAGAGCTATATCAGCTTGGGGAAACCGATGGCAGATAACATTTGCAACTGAGAAAACACAAATGATGATGGTCTCTAGGCACCATTACGGTAATGCTGAGCAGAAGTATGTATAAATCGGAAAGTGTTGGTACCTGGGAAAGAAGTTGATATCCTTGGGGTGAAATTTCACTCCTAACTGACCATGAAGAACCACATTGTAAATCTTGCAAACAAGGAAGGCACGAAGCTTACAGCACTTCGATGTATATCGCATCTGCTTGACAGTAGGGTTTGCAAGATTCTGTACGAGGCACAAGTACGCTCACACCTTGAGTATGCTCCACTTTCTGGTTTGCCTCCCCCCCCCCCTCTCATCTGCGACTGCTTGACAGAGTAGAGAACAGAGCAAGACGTCTCATCTCTCGCCTGGACCCATCCTGGACAGATCTGTCATTTCAGCAGAGCCTTCAACACAGGAGGGATGTGGGTGGCTTTACTGTTATTTACAAGGCCAACATTGTCAAAGTACCACACTTGGATCCACTTCGAGGACAGCGAGAAGCAAGCTTCTGTACCACAAGATGGGCTTAGAAAGCAGCAACTTCACTCGGGCTGTACCCTTCTCCAGAACATCACTTAGTCTGAGATCATTTATCACCAGGATGACTCGAGTCTGGAACACATTTGTACATCATAATGAAATCAACGAGATAAAGTCAGTTGATCAAATGAAAATGCTGGCCCACAGATGGCTCCAACTTCATCCTCTTCCTTACTTGCATGTTTCATAACAATAAATATGCTTTCAAATGAGCTGATGTCGGTAACAGCTCTTAGCTTGGCAATAAAGGCAGGAATCCTTAACTTGTCAATTGCTTGTCAATAAAGCTAGGGATCCTTAACCTAACCTTGTCAAACCCTGTGTAAAAAAAAAACTGGCTCTTCCTCACTCCTACAACATGTTGTTCCCCATTGCCGTATACACGACATCCAAGTTTCCCTATCTTTATAAACATTTAACAATTCTTCAAAATATTCCTTCCTTCGCGATGCCTCTAGCTCTCCATTTAATAACTCTCCTCTCCTGTTTTCAACTATTAAATCCATTCGCTCCTTAGGCTTTCTCAACTTATTAATCTCCAATTTTTTTTCTATTTTCCGCAAAATTTGTTGATAATATTTAACCACACCCTCTCATTTGCTCTTTTTTTACATTGTTTCACTACTCACTTAACCTCTCTTTATCTCTCCATATACTCCTCCCTCCTTGCATCACTTCTACTTCGCTCTCTCTCTCTCTCTCTCTCTGTCTGTCTGTCTCTGTCTCTGTCTCTGTCTCTGTCTCTCTCTGTCTCTCTCTCTCTCTCTCTCTCTCTCTCTCTCTCTCTTTTTTTTTTTTTTTACAGTGTTTGACAAGGTTAAGGATCCCTAGCTTTATTAACAAGCTATTTACAGGTTAAGGATTCCTAACTTTAGTGGCAAGCTAAGAGCTGTTACCTACATCAGCTCATTTGAAAGCAGTTTTATTGTTATGAGACATACAAGTAGGGAACAGGATGAAGTTGGAGCCATCTGTGGGCCAGCATTTTCATTTGATCAACTGACTTTATCTCGTTGACATCATTATGCTGTACGAATGTGTTCCATACTCGAGTCATCCTGGGTATATAGGATCTCAGATGGAGTGATGTTCTGGAGAAGGGTACAGCCAGAGTGAAGTTGCTGCTTTCTGCCCGTCTTGTGGTATAAAAGCTTGTTTCACGCTGTCCTCGAAGTGGCTTTCTCTCTCTCTCTCTGTATATATATATATATATATATATATATATATATATATATATATATATATATATATATATATATATATATATATATATATATATATATATATATATATATATAAGATCGCAGAACTTGCGATCTTGGCTTAAATAGCAACGCTCATCTTGCCATATAGGAGAAGTGAAAATTTGTGTATGCAATAATTTCGCCAAAATATTTCTGAACCTAACGAAAAAAATATATTTCACTGTGTTTCTTTAGTATTAAATTATTGTAAACAAATCTAAAATATATTTAGTTTGGTTAGGCTAAAATAAATTGTTCTTGTTGTAATAAGGTTAGGTAATATATCTTTAAACGTATAAGAGAAAATTTCAGAAAGGACTTAATTTTAAATGAGTTCTTGCTAATTGACCAGTTTTACATATTCGGCACGACACACACACACACACACACACACACACACACACACACACACACACACACACACAAAATATATATATATATATATATATATAAATATATATATATATATATATATATATATATATATATATATATATATATATACATATATATATATATTCATATATATATATATATATATATATATATATATATATATATATATATATATATATATATATATATATATATATATATATATATATATATATATAATATATATATATATATATATATAGATGGGATACAAGGAGAATAGAAGCATCAGGGAAGAGAGAGGTGAAGGTTTATAAACTAAAAGAGGAGGCAGTTAGGGTAAGATATAAACAGCTATTGGGGGATAGATGGGCTAATGAGAGCATAGGCAATGGGGTCGAAGATTTATGGGGTAGGTTTAAAAATGTAGTGTTAGAGTGTTCAGCAGAAGTTTGTGGTTACAGGAAAGTGGGTGCGGGAGGGAAGAGGAGCGATTGGTGGAATGATGATGTAAAGAGAGTAGTAAGGGAGAAAAAGTTAGCATACGAGAAGTTTTTACAAAGTAGAAGTGATGCAAGGAGGGAAGAGTATATGGAGAAAAAGAGAGAGGTTAAGAGAGTGGTGAAGCAATGTAAAAAGAGAGCAAATGAGAGAGTGGGTGAGATGTTATCAACAAATTTTGTTGAAAATAAGAAAAAGTTTTGGAGTGAGATTAACAAGTTAAGAAAGCCTAGAGAACAAATGGATTTGTCAGTTAAAAATAGGAGAGGAGAGTTATTAAATGGAGAGTTAGAGGTATTGGGAAGATGGAGGGAATATTTTGAGGAATTGTTAAATGTTGATGAAGATAGGGAAGCTGTGATTTCGTGTATAGGGCAAGGAGGAATAACATCTTGTAGGAGTGAGGAAGAGCCAGTTGTGAGTGTGGGGGAAGTTCGTGAGGCAGTAGGTAAAATGAAAGGGGGTAAGGCAGCCGGGATTGATGGGATAAAGATAGAAATGTTAAAAGCAGGTGGGGATATAGTTTTGGAGTGGTTAGTGCAATTATTTAATAAATGTATGGAAGAGGGTAAGTTACCTAGGGATTTGCAGAGAGCATGCATAGTTCCTTTGTATAAAGGCAAAGGGGATAAAAGAGAGTGCTAAAATTATAAGGGGATAAGTCTGCTGAGTATACCTGGTAAAGTGTATGGTAGAGTTATTATTGAAAGAATTAAGAGTAAGACGGAGAATAGGATAGCAGATGAACAAGGAGGCTTTAGGAAAGGTAGGGGGTGTGTGGACCAGGTGTTTACAGTGAAACATATAAGTGAACAGTATTTAGATAAGGCTAAAGAGGTCTTTGTGGCATTTATGGATTTGGAAAAGGCGTATGACAGGGTGGATAGGGGGGCAATGTGGCAGATGTTGCAAGTGTATGGTGTAGGAGGTAGGTTACTGAAAGCAGTGAAGAGTTTTTACGAGGATAGTGAGGCTCAAGTTAGAGTATGTAGAAAAGAGGGAAATTATTTCCCAGTAAAAGTAGGCCTTAGACAAGGATGTGTGATGTCACCGTGGTTGTTTAATATATTTAAAGATGGGGTTGTAAGAGAAGTAAATGCGAGGGTCTTGACAAGAGGTGTGGAGTTAAAAGATAAAGAATCACACACAAAGTGGGAGTTGTCACAGCTGCTCTTTGCTGATGACACTGTGCTCTTGGGAGATTCTGAAGAGAAGTTGCAGAGATTGGTGGATGAATTTGGTAGGGTGTGCAAAAGAAGAAAATTAAAGGTGAATACAGGAAAGAGTAAGGTTATGAGGATAAAAAAAAGATTAGGTGATGAAAGATTGAATATCAGATTGGAGGGAGAGAGTATGGAGGAGGTGAATGTATTCAGATATTTGGGAGTGGACGTGTCAGCGGATGGGTCTATGAAAGATGAGGTGAATCATAGAATTGATGAGGGAAAAAGAGTGAGTGGTGCACTTAGGAGTCTGTGGAGACAAAGAACTTTGTCCTTGGAGGCAAAGAAGGGAATGTATGAGAGTATAGTTTTACCAACGCTCTTATATGGGTGTGAAGCATGGGTGATGAATGTTGCAGCGAGGAGAAGGCTGGAGGCAGTGGAGATGTCATGTCTGAGGGCAATGTGTGGTGTGAATATAATGCAGAGAATTCGTAGTTTGGAAGTTAGGATGAGGTGCGGGATTACCAAAACTGTTGTCCAGAGGGCTGAGGAAGGGTTGTTGAGGTGGTTCGGACATGTAGAGAGAATGGAGCGAAACAGAATGACTTCAAGAGTGTATCAGTCTGTAGTGGAAGGAAGGAGGGGTAGGGGTCGGCCTAGGAAAGGTTGGAGAGAGGGGGTAAAGGAGATTTTGTGTGCGAGGTGCTTGGACTTCCAGCAGGTATGCGTGAGCGTGTTTGATAGGAGTGAATGGAGACAAATGGTTTTTAATACTTGACGTGCTGTTGGAGTGTAAGCAAAGTAACATTTATGAAGGGGTTCAGGGAAACCGGCAGGCCGGACTTGATTCCTGGAGATGGGAAGTACAGTGCCTGCACTCTGAAGGAGGGGTGTTAATGTTGCAGTTTAAAAACTGTAGTGTAAAGCACCCTTCTGGCAAGACAGTGATGGAGTGAATGATGGTGAAAGTTTTTCTTTTTCGGGCCACCCTGCCTTGGTGGGAATCGGCCAGTGTGATAATAAAAAAAAAAAAAAATATATATATATATATATATATATATATATATATATATATATATATATATATATATATATATATATATATATATATATATATATATATATATATATATATACGCGCTTGCCGGCATGGAGGGAGGGAGCCAGTGTGTGGTGCTCCATACATTCTGTGTGTAAACCAGGAACCAACATGGTTTACGCGGGCCAGTTTCGGCAGACATCATCGTGAGTATCGACCGGAGATCACAGAGTTGTGACAAACCTCTACATCGGACCATTGCTTTTGTATCAGTGAAAGTGCAGTGTGCATGTTGGGATTTGGGAAGTAGCGGTGCTGAGGGGATCCTGGCAGTGGAGGTGTGGAGGAGGTTTTGTTTACATCTGTGATCGGCCGGGGTCGTGGGTTGGGGAAGGAAGTGGCCGCCCACGACACGGTCATTGGATGGTGAACAGAAGAACACCTCGGTTAATAGTGTGAGCATGGTGATTAGTGTGCCAAATGGCGAGGGGTTTTTTCTAAATGGAACAATAAGTGTATAACAATTAGCAAAAGTTAGTGATGTGCGTCTTGAGCGAACACACAGGGCCACTCCCTCCCCCCTCCCCCATCCCAGATCTCCTCCCCTCATCCCAGCCTAGGCCCACTGACTACCTGACCAAGGGTGTTGCCGTTTAGTGCCCCACCAATTACAAGTTCCGCCGCTCGCTACTCCCCCACCCTCATCCCCCATGCATCCATGCTGCCCTTCACCCGTCACCCCACAGCTGGCGCCCTCCCTCCCACCCCCACGATATCAGCAATGTCACAAGTAGTCGCGGGTTCCCAGGAATCTTCACGACAGAGCCAAAGCTGTGGTTCACGAGGCATCTGCCGGGTGTGCCACAGGGAATGTGCACTCAATCCCACATCTGGCAACATCCGTGCACACAATGGATGTCTAGGCTCCAGGAGAGCTCCAAATGAGAACAACCAACAGCCTCCCCCAGCAGACAGGGCTGACAGCTACCGTGACTTCACCTCTGCAGAGGACCTCAAATCTGCAATCAAATTAACATCCACCAGGACTCTGACACACATCCCCAAAGCAGCTCGCCCTCAAGCTGCTAGCAAATTCACTGACCTTCTGAAGAAAGTCAACGATGTTCCTTCAAACAACAGATCCTGGCACAACTTGCTGCTTTTTGGCAATGCCTGTTTGGCTGTCCCACCAAGGAGGGACAAGTCACTAGCAACACATGTTATTAGGGCAATAAATGCATTCCCAAGGGATGACAACCTCGTCCGTCTCCCCCCTAGGGCGACAAACACCCGCCGGGCAAATGCCAACAACAGGACACCCGACACCTCAAAAATCAGAGCCCAAATTAGCAAAAAAATAGAAGAGGGTAATACTATTGGAGCTTTGAGACTTATAACCAGTGAGGATACCATCGCTCCCAAGGACGTCAGCACGGCGCAAGCTCTGAAGGACAAACATCCACCCAGGGCTCACAGTACCAACATTGACCTCCCTGACATTGCAGCAGGCGAAAAACATCTAACCTTACAGGATGCTGATGTGTATAAAGCTGCTATGTCATTTCCACAGGGTTCAGCAGGAGGTTTCACCGGTTTAAGGCCTCAACACTTAAAACAAATACTGAGTCCAGCATTTGGTGAGGTTTCAGAGAGGCTGCTATCTGAACTCACCAAATTTTCCAACCTGTGCCTGGCTGGCGGTGTCCCAGAGGCCATCAGACCACTTTTTCTTTGGTGCTTCATTGTGTGACCTCCGGAAAAAGGATGGCGGAATCAGGCACATTACAGTGGGTAACACCCTTCGGCGCCTAGTCGCCAAGGCTGCAGTAAGAAGAGTGAGTCAAGAGGCTGCTGCAATGCTGAAACCAACTCAGCTCGGTTTCGGCGTTCAACAGGGCTATGAAGCAGCTGCCCACGCAGCACGAGTATATATCAAAAACATGTCCTATGAAAAAGCCTTGGTCAAATTGGACTTTGCCAATGCTTTCAACTCAGTCAGAAGGGATGCTGCTCTCCAAGCAGTTTATAGAAACTTCCCTTCCCTTTATCCCTTCATAGAATCGTGTTATAGTGTGACTTCCAAACTATTGTTTGGGGACCATGAAATTGACTCGTGTGAGGGCGTGCAACAGGGGGACCCTCTCGCCCCCTTTCTATTTTGTTTGGTCATTAAGGAAGTCACGGAGGCACTCTCCAGCGAGCTCAATATCTGGTTCCTGGACGACGGTACCCTAGCTGGCACAACAGAATCTCTCCTGGAGGACATCAGTAAAATTAAAGACATGGGAGAAAGCCTGGGCCTTTCTTTAAACCTTACCAAATGTGAAATAGTTTCTACCAATCAACAGATGATCCAGAATATTAGTGCCGTTTTACCAGGAGCACGAGCAATTGATCCAGCCAATAGCACTCTCCTCGGTGCTCCTCTTGGGTCCAATGCCATCGATCTGATCCTAGGAAAAAAAGTCTCAGACCTCCGGACGATGGAAAGCAGGAAGAAAGACAGTGACACACACGATGCCTTCTACCTACTCACCAGGTGCCTGTCAATCCCAAAACTTACCTATTTTCTGAGATGCTCCCCAGCCTTCAGCAGTCCAAAACTCAAGGAATATGACTCTCTCCTGAAGGCCATACTAGAGAGTGTATTGAATCTTTCCCTTGACGATGGACAGTGGTTGCAAGCCTCACTTCCGGTCAGGCTTGGAGGGCTAGGAGTACGCAGATCCTCCCAGATTGCTCTACCAGCTTTCCTATCTTCTTCCATTGCATCAAACGAGTTGATAAGACAAATTCTTGCTGACACCCTCAGCAGGAATAGAAGACCCTAGCTATGTCAGTGCCATCACCGAATGGGAGACTCTTGCTGCTCCAGCACCAAACCCTAGTGCAGCACTGGCTCACAAACAGTCAAGCTGGGATAGCCCAATTGCTGAAAAGGTGCGTGCCAACATGCTCAGGGCTGCAACATCAGATAGGGAGATTGCCCGTCTCCAGGCTGTGAGTGCACATCACTCCGGGGACTTCCTCCAAACAGTTCCCATATCGGCAATGGGAACGCGACTCGACCCTAAGACCCTCCGTATTGCAGTGGCTCTGCGCCTTGCTGCCCCAATTCACACAGCATATATGTGTATTTGCGGCGAAGTGCAAGCAGACCAATACGGTCTACATGGTCTTAACTGTTCCAAAACCAAGGGCTGGCATGCAAGACACAATGAGGTCAACGACATCATTAAGAGAACCCTTGCTACAGCTGGATGCCCTGCCGAGAGGGAGCCACGATCACTTGCAGCAAACAATACCCACAACCCAGCAAACCGCCCCGACGGGATCACCATCTATCCTTGGAAGAATGGCAAGCTCTTAGCATGGGTCTATACTTGTGTGTCCACACTGGCTGACACCTATATCCATCACAGTGTGGGGCGACAGGGAGGAGCTGCTAACCACAGGGAGGAGTACAAGATCAGCAAGTACAGGGACATTAGCCAACAGTATCAATTTGTCCCAGTGGGATCAGAGACATTGGAATCATGGGGAAAAAATGCCACACGTTTCCTTAAAGAATTGCCTTCCAGATATATATATATATATATATATATATATATATATATATACATATATATATATATATATATGCAAAACAACCACTCTGAAAGAATAGAGAAATTCCAAGCGCTTTCGTGACTACTCACATTATCAAGGAACTATGAAAGAAAAGCATCCAAGGAAGCTATATAAGGGGTCTGGTCGGCACCTCACTATCAGATCCCACAACGGTTTAAACACGTGATGCGCGGCGAGCCAACTTGGAAAGGTCCTTGGCACAACTCACCCCACAAACTATTCTACCCAAGAAATAAGAAATTTTAAAGATTATTTGTCCAGTGTATTATTAAATTCTTCCCAAATTCTATTAATTATAAATGAATCTAATTTATATAAACCAAAGGAAATATTCATATTATTGTCAAAACTGCTTTTTATGAAACAAGATTCAATTATATTCCGGTCGACCATGGACTTGCTTGATACTACTTTCTCAACTTTTTGAAAATCAATTGGATGGTTAAAATCTCTTACATGAATAAATAGAGCATTGGAATCTTGTCCAGTTCTAATGCTATATTTATGTTGTTTTAATCTTAGTTCGAGATTTTTACCAGTTTGACCGTAATAAACTTTATCGCAAATTTTACAAGGAATCTTATAGACACATCCATCAGCATTTTGGGGGGAATTCTTTATCAAAAGTTTTTTTACTGTATCGAGATTTTTGAATACAACTTTAATATTAAAAGTCTTAAGAAGAGAAGGCATATCAACCAAGTTTTCATGGTAAGGGAGAACCAACATATTTTTATTTGAATAAGGCTGGTTGTCCCTTTTTGGATTGTAAAAAGTATTTCTGGCAACTTTAAAAGATTTATCAATTACATTTCTTGGGTATTTTAAATCATTACCTATTTCATAAATTTTGGATATTTCCTCATCTATGAACTCAGGACTACAAATTCGTAAAGCTCTCAGAAACATTGATGAGAAAACAGACAGTTTGACTCTATCTTGATGCGAGGAATAATAGTGGACATAGGAACAGTTATTAGTAGGTTTTCTGTAAATTTTAAATTTGAATTCATTATTACCCTTAATAATTAAAACATCTAGAAAAGGCAATGAGTTATTTTCTTCAAACTCAACAGTAAAGTTTATTGAATGGGCTAAGCTATTTAATTTTCCAAGGAAATGGTGTATATCTACATTTTTGGGCATAAGACACAAAATATCATCAACATATCTGAACCATTTAGCTCTATTAGGGAGGATTGTGTTAAGTAACCTTGTTTCAAAAAATTCCATGTATAGGTTACTAAGAACAGGTGAAAGAGGATTTCCCATTGCCATACCAAATTTCTGAGTGTAAAATTTATCATTAAATACAAATTTTGCATCAACAATGCAAAGTTTAATAAGTTTAATGATAGTAGGAACTGGCAATGGTAAATCATAGTTAACGAGTTCTTCAGATAAGAAACTTAATAAATCATCAACAGGAACTTTCGTAAACAAGGAAGTAACATCAAAACTAACCATGTTAAAATCATTTAGGTCAGTCAAAGAGCTTAATTTATCAACCAAGTCTATGTTGTTTTTAACATTAAAGTTAGAAATTTTGCCAACAATAGGGCTCAAAATATCAACAAGCCATTTGGATAATTTATATGAAACTGACCCTATGGAGCTAATAATTGGTCTGACTGGATTCCCTGGTTTGTGTGTTTTTATTAGTCCATACATGTAAGGCAAAGATGGATTAGTGGAAGTAAATTGTTTGACTAATTCATCTTTGCCTTTCAGTAGAAGTTTTATTGTTTTATTGAAATTGCTGTTAACGGTTTCTAGGGGATTTTTCCTAAGTTTAGAATAGGTTTCAGTATCATCTAAGAGATTATTCATTTTTTCTTGGTAATCATTTTCTTTCATAATTACTATTGCATTTATTTTGTCTGCTTTAGTAAGGCGCAAATTTTTATTGTTATTAAGTGTATCATAAGACTTAAAGAATCTTTGAGGGCAATTGGGAATGTTTGGTTTTAACATAGAGCTATATACCATTCCTTTACTAATATTAATTTCATCAGAGGATAAATCAGAAAATTTTTCAAAGTTACAAAAGGCTTTTGCAATTTCAACATTATTAAGTTTTTTTGAAGTTGCAAAACTTAGGCCAAAACCTAGAGCAGCAGTTGTATGTTTGTCTAAAATGGGAAATGGGAAATCCTCTTTCACCTGTTCTTAGTAACCTATACATGGAATTTTTTGAAACAAGGTTACTTAACACAATCCTCCCTAATAGAGCTAAATGGTTCAGATATGTTGATGATATTTTGTGTCTTATGCCCAAAAATTTAGATATACACCATTTCCTTGGAAAATTAAATAGCTTAGCCCATTCAATAAACTTTACTGTTGAGTTTGAAGAAAATAACTCATTGCCTTTTCTAGATGTTTTAATTATTAAGGGTAATAATGAATTCAAATTTAAAATTTACAGAAAACCTACTAATAACTGTTCCTATGTCCACTATTATTCCTCGCATCAAGATAGAGTCAAACTGTCTGTTTTCTCATCAATGTTTCTGAGAGCTTTACGAATTTGTAGTCCTGAGTTCATAGATGAGGAAATATCCAAAATTTATGAAATAGGTAATGATTTAAAATACCCAAGAAATGTAATTGATAAATCTTTTAAAGTTGCCAGAAATACTTTTTACAATCCAAAAAGGGACAACCAGCCTTATTCAAATAAAAATATGTTGGTTCTCCCTTACCATGAAAACTTGGTTGATATGCCTTCTCTTCTTAAGACTTTTAATATTAAAGTCGTATTCAAAAATCTCGATACAGTAAAAAAACTTTTGATAAAGAATTCCCCCCAAAATGCTGATGGATGTGTCTATAAGATTCCTTGTAAAATTTGCGATAAAGTTTATTACGGTCAAACTGGTAAAAATCTCGAACTAAGATTAAAACAACATAAATATAGCATTAGAACTGGACAAGATTCCAATGCTCTATTTATTCATGTAAGAGATTTTAACCATCCAATTGATTTTCAAAAAGTTGAGAAAGTAGTATCAAGCAAGTCCATGGTCGACCGGAATATAATTGAATCTTGTTTCATAAAAAGCAGTTTTGACAATAATATGAATATTTCCTTTGGTTTATATAAATTAGATCCATTTATAATTAATAGAATTTGGGAAGAATTTAATAATACACTGGACAAATAATCTTTAAAATTTCTTATTTCTTGGGTAGAATAGTTTGTGGGGTGAGTTGTGCCAAGGACCTTTCCAAGTTGGCTCGCCGCGCATCACGTGTTTAAACCGTTGTGGGATCTGATAGTGAGGTGCCGACCAGACCCCTTATATAGCTTCCTTGGATGCTTTACTTTCATAGTTCCTTGATAATGTGAGTAGTCACGAAAGCGCTTGGAATTTCTCTATTCTTTCAGAGTGGTTGTTTTGCATATTCTGAAATCACCTGTTTACTGTGATCTTATTGCATATATATATATATATATATATATATATATATATATATATATATATATATATATATATATATATATATATATATATATATATATATATATATATTTATATATATATATATATATATATATATATATATATATATATATATATATATATATATATATATATATATATATATATATATATATATATATATATATATAGGGGGTTAATATCTTTACCTCAAGTACTTAAATATACATTTTTTCATTGATGTTACGGCAAAAATTAATAATTTTATACCAAAAGAATCTTAGGAAACTTACCTAACCTTATTATAACAACCGCATTTAAATTTAGCCTAATCCAACTAAATATGTTTTTGATAGGTTTAAACTAATTTAATAATAAACAAACACAATGAAATATATTTTTTTTCGTTAAGTTCTGAATGATTTTTGCGATTTTATTGCATACACAAATTTTCGCTTGCCTTATTTAACAAGATCAGCGTTGCTATTAAAACCAAAATAGCAAGCTTTAATGGTAGAAAATTAATAATTTGTTCGTTAACATAAATGAAAAAAATATATCCTTAAACGTGTAAGAGAAAATTTTATAAATGACTTAATTTCTAATGAGTTCTTGATAATTGACCAGTTCAACACATTCGGCACGACATATTTAATACTTCAGTGTCTTCGGACACTTCTGTGGACGACACCCAATTACTCTCCACTAGTGAACTGACGATGACCAATAGCAAGCGAGGATGTGCTTCAGCTCTCATATAAAGGAAGTGACGGTGACTGGTTTGACTCATTCTTCAGCATATCGCTGAGTTAGTAGTGATCGATTGTCGTTTTTTCTCTTTCACAGAGAGAGCTTAGCAACAAAGGGAGAAGCATATACTGTACCAGTGTTCACTGCCAATCGTGAAGGGTAAGTAAAATTCAATAGTCTTAGTTAAAATAATATAATCCATATCTTTATTACTTTGAAAAAAAATGGTTGCTGAATTTTCAAGTGCCATTATATTACAAATTTCGTAAACAAGAAATAATGTGTAGATATGTAAATTCTTAAAATAAATTAAAGATGTATAACCACACTGGCAAATACAGATACATACATATGCACTCAAGAGAGACACACCCACATACACACAGACAGCGAAGAGGTAGGGCCAGGAGCTGTGATTCGACCCCTGCAATCACTAATAGGCGAGGAAACGCTCAGTGCTCCCTGCACTCTTAAAATAACTGTCAGTGCTACTCCTACATATACCAGCCAGGGGATATGTGGGAGTAACTCTTTTATTTATTTATTTATTCATTTTATGTCTGCAAACAGTACATTGAGATTTTGTATTTACAATAGTGGGTTGTAATGCAAAGACAGCCTCTATTATGCCTGGCATTATGGGCCAACTTAATATTATTGGCTTACAGACTACTTAACAATAAGGGTTATATCATAGTTGTACAGTAGGATAGAAATTATTTCATAGTTTTACAGTAGATTATTAATTATAAATGAATCAAAATTTGTATAAGACAAAAGATATATTCACATATTTGAAAATGCTTTTGTGAAAACAATGATTCAATATTCCTGTCAACAATGGATAAAAGGTTCAAAGTGATTGTTGAGGTTATGATGTGGGAGTACATAAGGTAGTATGTGTGTACTGAGTATTTAGCGTTTAGTCTAGGGTGATTATGTGGCTTTTTGAGAAGAGTCTTAAATTGATTTTCAGACTGGGTTACTTTAATATCTTCTGGTAATGAATTCCTTATTTTGGGGCCCTTTATTTAGTAAGACTTCAGGAAAACTAAAAAATCAGCACTAATTTCCAACTACATTGGCAGTGACGAACGTATTTATGGGCGTCTTTAAAATCTCATGTGCACAAGTAATTTAATACAAATTGTTATTAAAAAGAATTACAAGAAAAATGAGAATGGGAAGAGCCTAGCAGCAGTCTAGCATTTGATAAACAGTGACTAACTTTCAACGACATGGGCAAAGCTAAGTGTACATGTGGGTATTTTTTCAAGGATCTCATGTGCACCAGTTAGTAATATGTAATTGTTAGTATATAATTAGGATTAAAGTAAGAGAATAATTCTAGTAACCAGTGGAAGAGTGTAATATAAACAGTGAGTAATTTTCAATTACATGAGCAATGCTGAATGTACCTAAGGATGTTTTTAAAAGATGACATGTGCACCGGTATTATAATAATAATTGTTATTATATAGTTAATTAGGAACAGAGTAAGAGATAATTGTAAAAACCATCAGAAGAATAGTGTAGCGTACATAAAGTGACCCCTCCTCTCAAAGAAACACACACACACACACACACACACACACACACACACACACACACACCTTGAATTTAACCCTGCCAAATGCAAAGTCATGAAGATTGGGGATGGGAAAAGAAGACCGCAGACACAATATAGTTTAGATGGCCAAAGACTGCAAACCTCACTCAAGGAAAAAGATCTAGGGGTGAGTATAACACCGAGCATATCTCCTGAGGCGCACATCAATCAGATAACTGCTGCAGCATACGGGCGCCTGGCAAACCTACGGATAGCGTTCCGATACGTCAGTAAGGATTCGTTTAAGACTCTGTATACCATTTACGTCAGGCCCATACTGGAGTATGCAGCACCAGTTTGGAATCCACACCTAGTCAAGCACGTCAAGAAATTAGAGAAAGTGCAAAGGTTTGCAACAAGACTAGTCCCAGAGCTACGGGGATTGTCCTACGAAGAAAGGTTGAGGGAAATCGGCCTGACGACACTGGAGGACAGGAGGGTCAGGGGAGACATGATAACGACATATAAAATACTGCATGGAATAGACAAGGTGGACAAAGACGGGATGTTCCAGAGAAATGACACAGACACAAGAGGTCACAATTGGAAGTTGAAGACTCAGATGAATCAAAGGGATGTTAGGAAGTATTTCTTCAGTCATAGAGTAGTCAGGCCGTGGAATAGCCTAGAAAGTGACGTAGTGGAGGCGGGAACCATACATAGTTTTAAGGCGAAGTATGATAGAGCTCATGGGGCAGGGAGAGAGAGGACCTAGTAGCAATCAGCGATGAGGCAGGGCCAGGAGCTGTGACTCGACCCCTGCAACCACAAATAGGTGAGTACAAATAGGTGAGTACACACACACACACACACACACACTCGTGGAGGAGTTGGTGTGGGGCTATAACATGTGACCTTCGACGATGTTTAATTACATAGATTTGTTGATTAGATATCCAGGTGGATGGGTGGAAGAGCTTAATCCAAGGTCTACATGGTAAGTGGTTTGTAACTTTATGTAAGGTTTATGAGGATGGTCTGTAATGTGAGATTCTTGAGCTAAGTATCAAATGGGTGTGCGTAGAAGTGGGATGGGGATCTTGATTCAGTGTATGGAACTTGTCTTGATCCAAGGTTTATGACTATTTTGGGCAGGGACTCTTGATTCACTATCCATGAGGTTTGTGACCAGGTGAATGATCAAGATACAAGATCCAGGAGGTGGGAATGTTTGTTTTGAGCTTACTACTAGATGTTGATGTTGATGTTGATGTTGATGTTGATGTTGATGTTGATGTGGTCTGGGTTGGGAGTTGTCCTAGCTTCAGGCGATGTGTGAGAGTTTAGGGTAGCGAGATTTGATACGGGATCCTGGACTTCTGGGGATGAGGTCGAGTTGTTGAGCCAAGTTTCAAAAAGAGTGAAGGTTAGGCTTATTATCTGTGGTCCAAGTGGTGAACATGTGAGGGGTGGATGTTCTTTATTTAAGAGAGAGGAGAGGGATGGCTGAAGTGAAGTTCTTCGTCCAAGGTCCATGAACATGGTTGTTGGGGTGGAGGTACTTGGTCTCAGGCCCAGGAGGTGGATGGATAGCGAAGGTTTCTTGATTCGAATTGTAAAGAAATGTGATTGAAGGTGGTGATTCGAGGTGGTGTTGGGTGGCTCTCATGATTATAGAAATCCGCAAGAATGGGCGAAGAGAAACAACGGTAGAGTGGCTGAGTGCAGCAATGGATGGGTCATACAATGACCCGTCATTCGAGGTTAGGGTCATCTGGCCGAGGCTTTGCTGGTTTACCGGTCAGCCCCTTTAAAATTTTTAAGATTATTGATGGCAGGCGGTTAGTGATGGGCGTGTGATTGGATGAGCGGTTGGGAGGGGTGTTTGTGGTTTAGTGGGTAGAGAGGGTTGGTGGGTTTATCTGCGTCAGCAATGGTGGTAATCAGATGCGATAGTTGTCAGGAGCGGCAGTTCAGCATCACTTTCTTGTCTTGTTGATCACTTTCTTGTCTTGGGAAAACGGATGTAAACCAAGACAAAATATATCAGAGTTCGTTTATTATTTCTTATGAACTCTGAGTTATGATTTTTTATTTTCTGTTCTGCTTTATGATTTGTGATAGACTTTTAGGAGCATAAACAAAAATCATATATTCAACATAGCAAAAAGATAAGCCTTTATTACCTTAACCTTATATTGCGTCGTTTATGTTACTTCATATTCATGTTTACAGAATATTATGAAGCCCAGATGCAAGTTTCAACCAACCAGCTCAGGTGAGCGTGAGAATTTTGTTCGTATGCGTGCTAGTGGCATGTCTCTTAGTGCCATCGCACGAGCAACTGGCTTCAGTTCTTCCACCGTCTACAGGTGGATACATCGCTGGCAACATGAAGGCAACATCACGTCAAGAAACGAACAGTGCAGAGCTCTAAGAACAAAGGCCAGATATAATGAAATGGCCGGTGCCGTCTGCACACAACCAGTTTCTGACATCTTCAAGGAATATAATACATTACCATTTACTTGTATGTATAAATGTCCTCCTCATAACACGTTTAATGAAAATCCACATTTTTTCCCGATATCTTACAGTTTATGTCAGCGGGATTCATATCTCAATCTGCTTTAAATATTTTACTCCATTAAAAATAATTGTCGAATCCAAAGTTATCAATAGCTAAATTAAAAAGATATTTTGAAATGATGAATATACATTGGTCCAAAAGCCAGAAGCAACAAAAAGCATAAATTTTGTTTATATTTTTATTATAAAAATGGTATTATCCTGAAATATATTTTCCGACCACATAAAAATCAATACATTTTTAAATTAAAGTGTTTAAAACTTATAACTCCCTCATACATTTTTCTTAGACTAACCCATTAATATATAACAAAATTTTCTTAATTAAAATTCATGGCAAAAATATATATATATATATATATAAATGAAAAAATATTTTTTGTTTCAATATTGATTTTTTTAATAATATAAAACAAATAATATATGTAAATGTTAAAGGTTATTTTTTAAGAAATTCTCTCAGAATTTTTAATAATTTTCAAAATTAAGGCACCGACTGACAATGCAAAGTTTCTC
Organism: Cherax quadricarinatus; assembly: GCF_038502225.1. NCBI lineage: Eukaryota > Metazoa > Arthropoda > Malacostraca > Decapoda > Parastacidae > Cherax > Cherax quadricarinatus. The sequence goes on from NC_091307.1 coordinate 46,855,097, forward strand.
GTATCTATAAAACACATTTATTGGAAGTTTGTATCTGGTCAGAACATTATTATGTTGGCAAGTATAAGAAATAAGACTAGATTAACATGCAAGTGTTATGGAAAATTTTAAGAAAATATACTAACCGCTCAATAAGAAAGGTTATCTAGTACATATATTTCAATATATCTCCAGAAAATGGTTAAGCAATAAAAAGTACATTTGATAAATTATTGAGAAATTCATTTGGGGATTCAAAAGTTTTCTTTGAAATTAAACAAAATGTATTACATGACGAATGTAACTTTGACTTCATGTCACTGGTACTGAGATAAATAATATTTGGAATTTAGACGCAGAATTTAAAGTGGAGAAACATTATTTTTGGCTACACAGTGGCAGGCAGATGTCACACTGGTACAGTACTGAATGTTTCTTTCTCATAACACTGAATGTAAGCTAAAGTTTTACAAATATCGTTGACTACTGTAAAATGTAAAGAAAAACTAATAAAGACAAATTAGACATGAACTTTAAATGCTGTAAATATTAATATATAAATGATAATTAAGAAAATGACTTTTTAAAAAACATGTATTGCTGACAGAAAAGTCGAAAATGAAAGTGATGAGCATAACTTTATCTGTATTCACTTTATAAAATCAATTAGTTACTAAACCTAAACATTGTCCTGTATGATATCACATCAAAATGTCGCTGAGCAATTAAATAATTTTTTTTCATTCATGCAATTGATTTTTTTCGTAATTTAGCAAAGATAATTACTCTTATTCTTTGCATAAAAGAGTGACATTGGCTTCCAATACCATAAATGTTTATGAAACTCTTGGAAAATCATTCTAACTCATACAACATAATTGTAACTCTCACAATAATAGCTGATATACTGTACGTGAACCTCGTTAAACATTTTCTAGCATATACAAATTACCATTTTTAGGTTTTCATGGTAGCTCTTCTTTAAGTAATTTATTTTATATTGGGGGATACATGCAAATTATGGTTAAATCATAATAGAAAGTAACAGTTGGTCGCACAAATTGCAGATATCATAAATTACTATAGCCAGTAATTCTTCTTAAAAACAAGGGATGTTTCATAAACAGCACTGTACGAAATTAAAACCAAAATAGATATGGGTTATTTGTGTATCGTTCCAGTCACGGTATTGTGCCTTTTTTTGTTATTTAGATACGAAAAATAATTTGAGTTGTCAATGTTAATGTTGGTGAAAAATAATATAATGAATAACATGTTGTTCCGCATATTTTCCCTCACCGAGGTAACGCGACAACAGAAGAGTGACACAAACTGGGGTAAAGTTTGTTATTGAAAAAGCGAAATAATACTGAAATTTTGCATTGAAGAAAGATTTATGTAATCAAAATTGTTGTAAAGATTTTATTAGTTTTTTTTTTGACTATGTTGGTTAAGGCTAACGCAGCATAACCCAGTCTAACCTAACCCAACCTAGTCCGACACTTAACAATCATTGTATGTGAACATTAAAATGGTGTAAAATACCGACAGGTTGTTAGGTAAGACACATATGCAACAGTTAGGTATCTTTATTATGAAACGTTTCGCCTACACAGTAGGCTTCTTCAGTCAAGTACTTCAAGTACTTCAGTCTGTACTTGACTGAAGAAGCCTACTGTGTAGGCGAAACGTTTCATAATAAAGGTACCTAACTGTTGCATATGTGTCTTACCTAACAATCATTGTATGTGCCACAACAACATGATTATAAATCTAAGGCATAGATTTGCCATGTTTTACTACAACCATTGATTCTAAAAAAAAATATAAATAACTACTGAGATTTTGCAGTGAAGATATGTTTAAGTAATTTAAATTGTTGTAAAGATTTTGTTACGTTTTTTGACTATGTTGATTAAGTGAAAGTTCGGATCTAACCCAGGGTAACCCAGGCTAACCCTGGCTAACCCTGGCTAACCCAGCATAACCCAGTCTCAATCAATCAATCAGCACCACCAGAGCTGTGGTAAGATGGGGGGGAAGAAGGATGGAAATACTGGAAAATGATGGGAGAGAGGAGGAGATGAGGGTAAGAAAGGTAAGTGACCCAACCACTTTGGCGCAAGTGGTACCGAAGTGCTGCAGGTGTCCGTGGCGATGTGAGAGGGAGGCCGAAATCAGCTGTGAGCATCGGAAGAGATGAGTGAGGTCATACATCAGGAGGCAGGCAGGAGACGGCAGGAAGGGCAGAAAAGGCAGCTGCAGCAGGACCAATTGGATCTTCAGCTAGGCAGTGAATAGTCGTAAGCTAATTATACAACTGAGCCATTGGAGAGATTGTTGAAGTTCGTTCTTATGAGATGGCGCACGTTGAATGGGAGTTTTGGATTTGGTCCTCGCATGGTGGAGTCTGTAGTCCATGTTGTCTAGGGTGTTGAGATTAATTCCTCGGATCAAGAGCTTCTCATGGGCATCAAAACAAGCCTTCTGAAGGGTACAACTTAACATGCTCAGTAATATGGACTATTACACAAGAAAAAAATATCCAGTTATTTCAAACTTTTAAAATATGAATCACATCTTATCAGATCCTTTTTGTAAGAAACATTAAAAAAATATTAATATTTGCAGATGAACCCACAAATGTCAAGTGATCAACTCTCCGCCCACACACACACACACACACACACACACACACACACACACACACACACAGTGTGAAGAGGCTTCTGAGTGAGCTAGATACCTCAAAGACAATGGGGCCAGATAACATCTCCCCATGGGTCCTGAGAGAGGGAGCAGAGGCACTATGTGTACCCCTAACAACAATATTCAATACATGTATCGAAACAGGGAGATTGCCTGAGGCATGGAAGACAGCAAATGTGGTCCCAATCATTAAAAAAGGAGACAGACATGAATCATTAAACTACAGACCAGTGTCACTGACATGTATAGTATGCAAAATCAGGAGAAGATTATCAGGAGAAGAGTGGTGGAACACCTAGAAAACAACGATCTCATCAACAGCAGCCAACATGGTTTCAGGGACGGGAAATCCTGTGTCACAAACCTACTGGAGTTCTATGACATGGTGACAGCAGTAAGACAAGAGAGAGAGGGGTGGGTGGATTGCATATTCTTGGACTGCAAGAAGGCGTTTGATACAGTTGCACACAAGAGATTGGTGCAGAAACTGGAGGACCAAGCAGGGATAACAGGGAAGGCACTACAATGGATCAGGGAATACTTGTCAGGAAGACAGCAGCGAGTCATGGTACGTGGCGAGGTGTCAGAGTGGGCACTTGTGACCAGCGGGGTCCCACAGGGGTCAGTCCTAGGACCAGTGCTGTTTCTGGTATTTGTGAACGACATGACGGAAGGAATAGACTCTGAGGTGTCCCTGTTTGCAGATGACGTGAAGTTGATGAGAAGAATTCACTCGATCGAAGACCAGGCAGAACTACAAAGGGATCTGGACAGGCTGCAGACCTGGTCCAGCAATTGGCTCCTGGAGTTCAATCCCACCAAGTGCAAAGTCATGAAGATTGGGGAAGGGCAAAGAAGACCGCAGACGGAGTACAGTCTAGGGGGCCAGAGACTACAAACCTCACTCAAGGAAAAAGATCTTGGGGTGAGTGTAACACCAGGCACATCTCCTGAAGCGCACATCAATCAAATAACTGCTGCAGCATATGGGCGCCTAGCAAACCTCAGAACAGCATTCCGACATCTTAATAAGGAATCATTCAGGACCCTGTACACCGTGTACGTTAGGCCCATACTGGAGTATGCGGCACCAGTTTGGAACCCACACCTAGCCAAGCACGTAAAGAAACTAGAGAAAGTGCAAAGGTTTGCACCAAGAGTAGTCCCAGAGCTAAGAGGTATGTCCTACGAGGAGAGGTTAAGGGAAATCAACCTGACGACACTGGAGGACAGGAGAGATAGGGGGGACATGATAACGACATACAAAATACTGAGAGGAATTGTCAAGGTGGACAAAGACAGGATGTTCCAGAGATTGGACACAGTAACAAGGGGACACAGTTGGAAGTTGAAGACACAGATGAATCACAGGGATGTTAGGAAGTATTTCTTCAGCCACAGAGTAGTCAGTAAGTGGAATAGTTTGGGAAGCGATGTAGTGGAGGCAGGATCCATACATAGATTTAAGCAGAGGTATGATAAAACTCACGGTTCAGAGAGAGTGACCTAGTAGCGATCAGTGAAGAGGCGGGGCCAGGAGCTCGGACTCGACCCCCGCGACCTCAACTAGGTGAGTACAACTAGGTGAGTACACACACACACACACACACACACACACACACACACACACACACACACACACACACACACACACACACACACACACACACACACACATGTAAACATACAAATATCCCTACATACAGAGTTTACAAACTACAGAGGCAAGTGTATCCTTACAGGATGAAGAAAATGGGATGCCAAAAGGTAGGATGTAGAGACAAGGGAAGTGAGGATGGTTGGTCTGAGAAGGAAGCTTGGGAGAAAAGGCTAAACGAATATTGCAGTACAATGACAGAGAAAATATCTGCAGATAGCTGGAAGTGGGAGTTATGAGCTATAGCTTTTGAGGCAGAGATACAGAGCCTAGCGGAGAAACTGGAAATGCTAGGACTGTATACAAAGATGAGGACCAAAAGAAACAGGGTGCTGGAAACAGGAATATCAGCAGAGAGTGTGGGAACTGAAGGATCGGAAGGAGCTAAGAAGTCCCTTTCTGAAGTGATATCAGACTACTGGGATAGCCAGGAAATCATAAGGGAAATTACAAATACAATTAAATCGGATTCAGAGATATGGAGGTTAAAGAAATTGGATGAGGGAAAAGAGAGGTCATTAATTATTCATGGGCTTAAGAAGGCCAAAAGGAGGACCTAAGATGAAAGATGACAGGGAAAGAAGAGTGAAATTGAGAATATCATCATGTGGGTTATTCAAGGGAAACAAATCGTCCAGTTAAATTCATTTTCAAGCCAGAAGTGGCACGAAATAGGGTCCTAAAGCAGAAGCCACTGTTAGGACTCCTAAAAACATCAGTGACAGTACTTAAACTTCAACAGAACACGAAAAGAATGGGAACAAGTGAGATGGTAAGAAGAGGCATTTGGCAAGAGAGACAGGGCAAGTATCGACAGAGAGCAAAACTCTTCCTGGGAGGAACATCAAACATAACTCATAGATCGACCCACAGAACCTGCTGAATCCCTAACAACAATAACAATAACTACAAACAAGCCACACTTCACACCCATAGTGTCACCCCCTCAGCATCATATCAACCTCCCAAAGTATACCACACTGCCTTCCACACCATCAGGCCGAACCAACCCATCCCACCCCTCAAAATACAGGACTGGAAAGGACACTGAAGGTATAGTATACCAGCGCAGATGTATTAACAAATAACAGTGAGGAGTGGAAAGAATTAATCAACTAGGCATACCAAGACATCATAGCACTCACAGAGACAATGATCTCATTGATGATACTAGAAGCAATCTTCGTGACTGGATATCAGATGCTGTGAAACGACAGATGGAACAGTGAGGGAGGATGAATTGTACTGCTCATCAAAAACCAGTGGAGTTTTGAAGAGAGAGGAGGGAAGCAGATGACTACATAATGGGAACACTTCAGACGACGAGGTCCAAAAATGATAGCGGTGATGTACAACCCGCTACTGAACATCAGGAGACCAAGAAAAGAATACAATGAGAGCAACAAGCGTTAGTAGACGATACTAGACACATACAAAGCCGCATTGGCCAGACCTGCCCACACGGGCAGGGCAAAGTTACTCGTCATGGAGGATTTCAACTGCAAGGAGTTTGACTGGGATAACCTAAAGCCACATGTAGGACCAGAGACATGGAATGCTAAGATGTTGGAGGCAGGACATGTACCAATACGTTAGGGAAACAATCAGAGAGAAAGGAAAGGGTGAACCATTAAAATTTGAACTTTTATTCACCTTGAGCAGAACATAAATAGGGGACATGCCCGTCGGCATATCCCCAATACAGGACAATAAAAGCATGAGGGAATTCATGCTTGAGGTGCAGTGCGAAAGAGAAGTAGACAGAAAGACAGGAAGTGAAATGATGAAACACGTGATACACAAAATATAAGCAAGCAAGAGGGAACAGAAAGAACAGAAAGACGAAAATGAGCCCTAGGTTTAACTGGAGGTCTAAAGAGGCCAAACTCATGTGTTTTAGTCAATGGAAAAAAGTACGGAATGCAAAGGAATATGGAAAACAAGGAGTTCAGTCATATATGTATTGATAAGTAGAGAGGCCCACAAGCAATACGAAAATGACATAGCATCAGAAGACAGAACTGAAACAAAGTTCTTATACAGTCACATCAGGAGCAAAACATTCAAGATACAGGTAATCAGGCTGAGGAAAGAAAAAGGAAAGCTCACAAAAAGTGCCAGAAAGTATTTGAATAGCTCAACAGAACATTCAGGGAGGTATTCATAGTGGACATGGAAATGTTTTAAGCAAAAATAGACAATTCGGTACACCAGCCAGTGAGGGACACACAGCTCACAACTGAGGAAAAAAACTTCTTGGTGAACTAGATACTATGATGGTAGTGGGCAGAGACAGTGTCTCTCCAGGGGTCATGAGCAACAACAATCTTCAATAATTCTATCTAAACGGAGCACCTTCCTAGAGTGTGTAAGACAGAAAATGTAGCATTAAACAGGCAGCATTAAACTACTCATCAGTGTCACTCACGAGTATAGTATGGAAAGTCATGGAGTATATTATCAGGAAAAACGTGATGGAGCACCAACAAAGGAATGGTCTTATACATAACAACCAGCACAGTTTCAAACGGCGGAGCAGTGTTAGATTGGATTTTTTTAATAATACTCCGATTTCAATGATCTTTCTATTGTAGGTTAAGGAGGAGTTAACAAGTTTATACTAGAAATTTCATGTATAGCATAATCCAGTAATGTATAGCATAATTTAATTGACTTTATATGAATAAGTAATGGTTAAAGACGAATTATACAGGAAGAATTCAAAGATATATCAACATATTGCATCCCTCTAAAATTCTTAATTTTGCTTGTTTTTTTTATTATGTTTTTGGTATTATAAAATTAATAAATCATAAAAGGAAAAAGGTTATTACAAACACCCTTCAAATATCTGTAAAAACTTTGCTTCGTGAATAATGTCTGTAAAAATCATTATAATTTACTTATGACTAACGCAAATATTTACTAATAAGATAGTAACGTATTTTTGAGAAAAACAATAACATTATACTAATGAAAGTGAGGACAGAGTATGAGCTAGGAGTCCAAAGACTGCAAATATCACCAAAGGAAAAAGTATTTTGGAATGAGTACAATACCGAGCACATCTCCTGAGACGCACATCAATAAAATACTTGTTGCAGCATATGGACGTCTGGCGAACCTAAGAATAGCGTTTCAACATCTTAGTAAGGAATCTTTCAAGACTCTGTACACTGTGTACGTCAGGCCAGTATTGGAGTTAAGGAGTATGCAATACCAGATCGGATCCCATAATTGGTCAAGCATATTCAGAAATTAGTGAATGTGCAAAGGTTTGCAAGAAGACTAGTACCAGAGCCATGGGGTATGTCGTACGAGGAAAGGTTCAAGGAAACATACCGGATGAAACTAACAGGAGGGACAGGGACGACATGATAATAATATATAAAATACTGTGAGGAATTGATTGGGTGGATACTGACTGAATGTTTTAAAGATGGGACACAACAACAAATGGTCACAACTAGAAGTTGAAGACTCAGATATATCACAGAAAGTGGAACAATCTGGAGAGTAATGTAATGGAGGAAGTATTCGTGAAGCTTGGAGAACCATAAATTAATGTTCAAAGATATTACAACCCAGGAGTCCAAATGGCCTGTTATCCTGGTGTAAAGGGAGCAAAATAAACACAGCAGAAAACTTTTGACTTATATTATCCTTCACCAATTTAGAACCGAAGTATGTACACTATATACACTATGTACAGCAATAGGTATTAGTGCACTCCACGGTAAGCAAGGCAGAATAGAAGCCGCTAGAGAGCAGACCGTGCTTCAACCAGCTCTAGAATGGGAATGACAAGGGTAAACAGGAGAGTGGTACCCACATAACCTCTGCGATTGCCAAAACCATCTTCTCATTGGCTGGAACCTGGGTACTGGTTGAACGATGGGGTCCCATCGTCAACCCTCAGTCACCTGGTTCGCTGGTTGGGGGAGATAGCCTGTAAATGAGGGTGTGTACATGCGCCGAATAAAGGTTACGTACTCTTTGCATGCCACACCCCCACCCCGAGAAGGCTGAGGATTAGGCTCCCACCTCCCAGTGGTAACCGTGCCGCCATGACACAAAATAATGGGACCGCCTTTCCTCTCAACCATCCAACTCTTAGATAGAGCTCAGCTTTTCTCGTGACAAAAAGCCAAGCCCTAAGCTCAGAGTGAGACAGCAGACAGTCGGGCTAGCTTAGGTCCAAGACACGGGCGGATGGTAGCCCGCATCCCCTCACTAAAAAAAAACCCCGACACCAGGGGATAAAAAAAAGTGCTTGGAAGGGGTTACCACAGGTAACCTAACACATCCTATCCTAATGTATAATTATTATAAATGATATTGATATTGTTAGACTCTTGATAAAGAGTCTGCCAACATATTTTCTTTGCCTGCAATAAGTACAATTTTAAAAAAATAGGGTTGCAGTCTCAACGCCCATCTCATGAGCCTTGTGGTGTGGTTCTTCATGGTTTGGAGATATACTAGAGGACTGTGATCACTGTAGACAGTGGTCACCTGCGAAGTTTGTCCCACGTATAAATCAAAGTGCTCCAAAGCCAGTACCAGCGCGAGGGCTTCTTTTTCAATGGTAGAGTAAGCCCTCTGATGCGGCTGGAACTTGGCTGAGAAGTAGGCTACATGCTGCAACTCCTCGTTCCCGTTTTGCAATAGTACTGCCCCAACCCCAGACTCACAAGCATCAACCTGTAATGATAAAAGGTTAGGAGAAATCTGGAGACAAAAGAATGGGTGCAGTACACAATAATCTTTTTGCTTTATCAAAAGCACTTTGACATTCTGGGGTCCAATTAAAGGGAACTTTGTGACTGGTAAGAGAGGTAAGAGGGGCTACAATGTCTGAAAAATTCTTACAGAATCTTCTGTAAAATCCTATCATGCCTTGGAAACTTTGAAGAGATTTCCTATCATGTGGAACTGGGTAATCTTTAATGGCAAGAACTTTAGCAAGTTTAAGAGCAACTTTACCACTATCTACTTCATGGCCTAGAAAAGTGAGAGTGGTCTGGCCAAAGGAAGACTTAGATAAATTAACAGTTAAATGGGAACTCTGAAAGGTCTCAAAAAGAGCCTTAAGTCTAAATAGGTGTTGATCCCAAGTATCAGACACCACAACAATATCGTCCAGGTACGATGCCGTGCCTTCAAGTCCTTTAATAGCCTGATGGATAAGTTTCTGGAATGAAGAGGGGGAGTTTTTCATTCTGAAGGGGTAACTGTGTATTGATAATGACCTCCTGGAATTACGAAGGCAGAGATTTCCTTCGTCTTATCCATCAAAGGTGCCTGATAGTAACCTTTAAGGAGATCTAACTTGGACACAAAAGTAGCCTTACCCACAAAGTCGATTACGTCATCCAGACGAGGAAGAGGGTAAGCATCTGTGACTGTGACCTCATTCACCTTACGGTAGTCTGTACACATACGAAACCCTCCATCAGCTTTTTTAACAAGGATGCACGGTGAAGCCCATGGACTAGATGATTCCTCCACTAAACAGAAATTCGACTTCCTGCTGAAGTAGCCTCTGCTTTTCAGGATTAGCTCTGTAGGGGGAGAGTTTAATAGGTTTAGAGTTTCCCACGTCTACATCATGATAACCTAACGTACATTTTTTCTGCACATCCGAAAAAATATATGACTGTAGAAGCGCAGTTAAACTTTTTGCTCGAGTTTCAGACAGCCCCACCATTAATTAAAGGGCTAGGGACCTTGAGGAGGACAGAGTTTGAAAGTTTAACATTAATTTCAGAAATAGAATGCAAAGAGTCAGAGTCGTCCTCAGAGGAAGAGGACAGAGTCATTACTGGGACTTTATCTGTTGTATGAAAAGATTTTAATTGATTAATGTGGTAAGTTTTAGTTTTTGAGATCTTATCAATGGGAGCTACCACATAATTTACATCAGATAATTTACTTACAATTTGCATAGGTCCCGTAAATCTAGCTATCAAGGTGTGGCCAGGAAGGAGCGGAATTTCTGTCATACCTCTGTTTCGTCTTATTTCGAGCTGCCTTTAGGTTAGCCTTGGCTAACTGACGTGCCACCTGCAACCTTGAAGACGGGTTGTAGAGTGTTGAGCTAACGTCTTCTCCCATCCATCCTTCTTTGAGCACCCGAAGAGGACCTCGTACATTGTGCCCAAAAATCAGCTCAAACGGACTATACCCGGTAGACTCTTGCACTGTTTCTCGCGCTGAGACCAGCAACAAAGGTAGTAATTCATCCCAGTCTGTAGGAAAATGTATGCAAAAAGTTCTTATCATGGTTTTTAACCTCTGATGAAGGAGTAATGCCCAGCTTCAATACAAGAATGGCAGAGCATCGAAAGCCAAACCTGACTCAGTGCTGTTGTACACCCGCATCAGGAGGAAAACAACAGTTATAGACCAGGTGATCAGGCTGAGCATGAAACAAGAGGGGATCACAAGAAACGACAAGGGATTATGTGAAGAGCTAAACACGAGATTTAAGGAAGTGCTTTCGGTGGTGACAGACTGGACTACAGTACACCAGAATGGTAGGGTTCCCCAACCAGTGCTGGTCACACTACATACAACCGAGGAGGTTAAGAGACTTTTAAACGAACTAGATATCTCAAAAGCTGTGGACCCCGAGAACATCTGTCTATGTGTTCTGAGTGGAAAACCGAGACATTTTCTGTGCCTCTAACAACAACGTTCATCACATCTACCGCAACAGGGAAACTACCTGAGTTGTGGAAGACAGTAAATGTAGTCCCAATGTCTAAGAACGGAAAAATTATCAGAAGAGAGTTGGAGCACCTGAAATGCAACGAGCTAATACACGATAACCATAGGGTTTCAGTGAGCGACAATCCTATGTCACAAACCTATTGGAGCTTTACGACATGGTAACTCAAGTAAGACAAGAGAGAGGGGTGAGTAAACTGTACTTACTTGGATTCTAAGAAAGCTTTCGACACAGTTCCGCACATGAGATTGGTACAAATGTTAGAGGAGCAGTAGGGAATAAGAGGAAAAGCTCTGCAATGGAAAAGGGAAAGGAAGCAACGAGGGATGTTATGTGATTAGGTATTAGAGTTGGCGCCTGTGACGTGTGAGTTCCATGAGTGTCAGTCCTAGGACCGGTGCTGTTTCTCATGTATGCAAAAGACATGACGGAAGGGATAGATTTTGAGGTGTCCCTGTTTGCAGACAGTGTGAAACTGACAAGGAGATTTCATGCAGATGAGGATCAGGCATGACTACAAAGTGCCAGAACAGGCTGCAAACCTGTTCCAATAAATGACACCTGGGGGTTAACCCCACAAAGTGCAGTCGTGAAGACTGAGGAAAGTCGAAGAAGGCTTCAGGTAGAGTCCAGGCTAAGGGGCCAAACACTGCAAATCTAACGCAAGGAAAAGGATCTTGGAGTATCATACCGAGCACATCTGAGACACACATCCACTAAATAACTACTGAAACCTATTGGCTTCTGGCAAACCTAAGAATAGGATTTCGACACTTAATAATATAAGTAAGGAGCCATTCAAAACACTACCGTGTACATTAGGCCCATATTGGAGAATGCAGTATAAATATGGAACTCACACCTGGTCAAGCACGTCAGTAAATTAAAGTGTAAAGATCTGCAACACGACTAGCCACGGAGCTAAGGGGTACGTTCGATGAGGAGAGGTTAAGGGAAATCAACCTGACGATACTGGAAAACAGAAGGGATAAGAGGGACATGAGAACGACATACAAAATTTTGAGGGGAATTGAAAAGGTGTATAGGGATAGAATGTTTCAGAGATGGGACACATCAACAAAGGGTTACAAATGGAAGTTAAAAACTCGGATGAGTCACACTGATGTCAGGAAGTATTCATGCAGTCATAGAATTGCCAGGAAATGAAAAAATCTGGAGGCAGGATCTATACGTAGCTTTATGAAGACGTGCGATATAGCTCTTGGAGCAGGGAACAAATGGAACAAGTACCGGCCAGCGAAGATCTGGTTCCAGGAGCTGTGACTCGACCCCTGCAACCACACACTCACACACATACACACTGACATGCACACATTTAAACTCAAATACAATCACTAACACATACACACACACTCACAAACACAAGCTCAAACATCGACAAG
>NC_091307.1:46872577-46880077 GCF_038502225.1 Cherax quadricarinatus
GAGGCAGTGGAAAAGTTTATTCCCAAGGGCAACAGTAACAACGGGAAGACCGGAACGAGCCCCTGGTTTACCCGACGGTGTAAGGAGGCGAAAACAAAGTGCAATAGAGAATGGAAAAACTTCAGAAGGCAGAGAACACACGAAAATAGGGAGATCAGTCGCAGAGCCAGGAATGAGTATGCACAGGTAAGGAGGGAGGCCCAGCGACAGTATGAAAATGACATAGCATCAAGAATCAAGACTGGCCCGAAACTGTTGTATAGCCACATCAGGAGGAAGACAACAGTCAAAGACCAGGTGATCAGATTAAGGACAGAAGGTCGAGAACTCACAAGAAATGATCAGGAGGTATGTGAGGAGCTGAACAGGAAATTTAAGGAAGTTTTTACAGTAGAGACAGGAAGGGCTGTGGGAAGACAGCACAGAAGGGAACATCAAGAGGGAAAATACCAACAAGTGTTGGATGACATACCAACAACTGAGGAGGAGGTGAAGAAGCTCTTAAGTGACCTTGACACCTCAAAGGCGATGGGACCGGACAACATCTCCCCAATGGGTCCTTAGAGAAGGAGCAGAGATGCTGTGCGTGCCTCTAACCACAATCTTCAACACATCCCTTGAAACTGGGCAACTACCTGAGAAATGGAAGACAGCTAATGTAGTCCACATATTTAAGAAAGGAAACAGAAACGAGGCACTAAACTACAGACCTGTGTCTCTGACATGTATTGCTTGCAAAGTCATGGAGAAGATTATCAGAAGGAGAGTCGTCGAACACCTGGAAAGGAACAAGATTATAAATGAAAACCAGCATGGGTTCATGGAAGGCAAATCCTGTATCACAAACCTCCTGGAGTTTTATGACAAGGTAACAGAAGTATGACACGAAAGAGAGGGGTGGGTAGATTGCGTTTTCCTAGACTGCAGGAAGGCCTTTGACACAGTTCCCCACAAGAGATTAGTGCAGAAGCTGGAGGATCAGGCGCATGTAAAAGGGAAGGCACTGCAATGGATAAGGGAATACCTGACAGGGAGGCACTAACGAGTCATGGTACATGAAGAGGTATCACAGTGGGCGCCTGTTACGAGCTGGGTCCCACAGGGGTCAGTTCTAGGACCAGTGCTATTTTTGATATATGTGAACGACATGATGGAAGGAATAGACTCTGAAGTGTCCCTGTTCGCAGATGATGTGAAGTTGATGAGAAGAATTAAATCGGACGAGGATGAGGCAGGACTGCAAAGAGATCTGGACAGGCTGGACATGTGGTCCAGTAACTGGCTTCTCGAATTCAATCCAGCCAAATTCAAAGTCATGAAGATTGGGGAGGGGCAAAGAAGACCGCAGACAGAGTATAGGCTAGGTGGACAAAGACTACAGACCTCACTCAGGGAGAAAGACCTTGGGGTGACCATTACACCGAGCACATCACCGGAGGCACACATCAACCAAATAACCGCTGCAGCATACGGGCGCCTGGCAAACTTGAGAATAGCGTTCCGAAACCTTAATAAGAAATCGTTCAAGACACTGTACACTGTGTATGTTAGGCCCATACTGGAGTATGCAGCACGAGTCTGGAACCCACACCTGGTCAAGCACGTCAAGAAGATAGAGAAAGTACAAAGGTTTGCAACAAGGTTAGTACCAGAGCTCAAGGGAATGTCGTACGAGGAAAGGTTAAGGGAAATCGGACTGACGACACTGGAGGACAGAAGGGTCAGGGGAGACAAGATAACGACATACAAGATACTGCGGGGAATAGACAAGGTGGACAGAGATAGGATGTTCCAGAGAGGGGACACAGGGACAACTGGAAGCTGAAGACTCAGACGAGTCACAGGGACGTTAGGAAGTATTTCTTCAGTCACAGAGTTGTCAGCAAGTGGAATAGCCTAGCAAGTGAAGTAGTGGAGGCAGGATCCATACATAGTTTTAAGAAGAGGTATGACAAAGCTCAGCAAGCAGAGAGAGAGAGAGGACCCAGTAGCGATCAGTGAAGAGGCGGGGCCAGGAGCTGAGTCTCGACCCCTGCAACCACAATTAGGTGAGTACAATTAGGTGAGTACACACACACACACACACACACACACACACACACACATATATATATATATATATATATATATATATATATATATATATATATATATATATATATATATATATACATATACATATATATATATATATATATATATATATATATATATATATATATATATATATATATATATATATATATATATATATATATATATATATATATATAATTTTTACGTTATCATTAATGAAAAAAAAATATATCTTTAAAAGTAGAAGAGAAAACTTCAGAAAGGACTTAATTTTAAATGAGTTCTTGCTAATTGACCAGTTTTACATATTCGGCAAGACGTATATATATATATATATATATATATATATATATATATATATATATATATATATATATATATATATATATATATATATATATATATATATATATATATATATATATATATATATATATATATATATATATATATATATATATATATATATATATATATATATATATATATATATATATATATATATATATATATATATATATATATATATATATATATATATATATATATATATATATATATATATATATATATATATATATATATATATATATATATATATATACAATAAGATCACAGTAAACAGGTGATTTCAGAATATGAAAAACAACCACTGTAAAAGAATAGAGAAATTCCAAGCACTTTCGTAACTACTCACATTATCAAGGAACAATAAAAGAAATGCATCAAAGGAAGGCATATAAAGGGTCTAGACCACACCTCACTATCACATCCCACAACAAGGCAACACCTGACGCGCGACTCATAAGAAAGGGAACACTGCAGCAGGTCCGCTGGCCCAACTAGACAGGTCCTTCACACAACCTACGAGCAAACTATTCTACCCAAGAATTAAGAATTTTAAAATTTATAATTTTCCAATATATTATTAAATTCTTCCCAAATTCTATTAATTATAAATGGATCTAATTCATATAAACCAAAGGAAATATTCATATTATTGTCAAAACTGCTTTTTATGAAACAAGATTCAATTATATTAATGTCGACCATGGACTTGCTTGATACTACTTTCTCAACTTTTTGAAAATCAATTGGATGGCAAAATCTCTCACATGAATAAATAGAGCATTGGAATCTTGTCCAGTTCTAATGCTATATTTATATTGTTTTAATCTTAGTTCGAGATTTTTACCAGTTTGACCGTAATAAACTTTATCGCAAATTTTACAAGGAATTTTAAAGACACATCCGTCAGCACTTTGGGGGGAATTCTTCATCAAAAGTTTTATTACTGTATCAAGATTTTTAAATACAACTTTGTTATTAAAATTCTTAAGAAGAGAAGGCATGTCAACCAAGTTTTCATGGTAAGGGAGAACCAACATATTTTTAGTTGAATAAGGCTGGTTGTCCCTTTAGGATTTTAAAAAGTATTTCTAGCAATTTTAAAAGATTTATCAATTACGTTTCTTGTGTATTTCAAATCTTTAGCTATTTCATAAATTTTGGATATGTCCTCATCCATGAACTCTGGACTACAAATACGTAAAGCTCTCAAGAACATTGATGAGAAAACACACAGTTTAACTTGATGTGAAGAATAATGATAGACATAGGAACAGTTATTTGTAGGTTTTCTGTAAATTTTAAATTTGAATTCATTATTACTCTTAATAATTAAAACATCTAGAAAAGGCAATGAGTTATTTTCTTCAAACTCAACAGTAAAGTTTAAAGAATGGGCTAAGCTATTTAATTTGCCAAGGAAATGGTGTATATCTACATTTTTGGGCATAAGACACAAAATATTATCAACATATCTGAACCATTTTGCTCTATTAGGGAGCCAAATGGTTGAAAGAGGATTTCCCATTGCCATACCAAACTTCTGAGTGTAAAACTTATCATTAAATACAAATTTTGCATCAACAATGCAAAGTTTCATAAGTTTAATGGCTCGTCATCAGAAAATTTTTGAAAGTAACAAAAGGCTTTTGCCATTTCAACATTATTAAGTTTTTTTTGAAGTTGCAAAACTTAGGCCAAAACCTAGAGCAGCCGTTATATTTTTATCTAATATTTCATCTGATAAGTTAATTACAAAATTGTTATTAGCATGCTTTGTCCAATCACTATTTTCAATTAAAATGTCTAATTTTCTTTGTGGTTTGTTTTTGAGTTCATTACAAATTCTTCTGAGTCTATTATAGCAATGATCCAACATACTGTATTTCCATTCGCATGGAATGGCCTGATTAAAAGAGTATTTTTTGTTTCTCAATATTTTGAATGCTTCCTTCTCCTGTATTTTAGTTATTTCAATATGTTTCTGAAGAATAATTCTCATAAAATCGTCAAAAGGACGTTCTCTCATGTCAAGGATGATATTGGGTAAAAGAGACTTGGGCAGAACTTGTTCATTTAAAGATTTTTTTAAAAAATTAAGAAAGAAAATGATTACCAAGAAAAAATGAATAATTTCTTAAATGATACTGAAACCTATTCTAAACTTAAAAAAAAATCCCCTAGAAACCGTTAACAGCAATTTCAATAAAACAATAAAACTTCTACTGAAAGGCAAAGATGAATTAATCAAACAATTTACTTCCACTAATCCATCTTTACCTTACATGTATGGACTAATAAAAGCACACAAACCAGGGAATCCAGTCAGGCCAATTACTAGCTCCATAGGATCAGTTTCATATAAATTATCCAAATAGCTTGTTGACATTTTGAGCCCTATTCTTGGCAAAATTTGTAACTTTAATGTTAAAAACAACATAGATTTAGTTGATAAATTAAGCTCCTTGACTGACTTAAATGATTTTAACATGGTTAGTTTTGATGTTACTTCCTTGTTTACGAAAGTTCCTGTTGATGATTTATTAAGTGTTTTATCCGAAGAACTCGTTAATTATGATTTACCATTTCCAGTTCCTGCTATCATTAAACTTATTAAACTTTGCATTGTTGATGCAAAATTTGTATTTAATGATAAGTTTTACACTTAGAAGTTTGGAATGGAAATGGGAAATCCTCTTTCACCTGTTCTTAGTAACCTTTTCATGGAATTTTTTGAAACAAGGTTGCTTAACACAATCCTTCCTAATAGAGCCAAATGGTTCAGATATGTTGATGATATTTTGTGTCTTATACCCAAGAATGTAGATATACACCATTTCCTTGGCAAATTAAATACCTTAGCCCATTCTATAAACTTTACTGTTGAGTTTGAAGAAAATAACTCATTGCCTTTTCTAGATATTTTAATTATTAAGAGTAATAATGAATTCAAATTTCAAATTCACAGAAAACCTAAAATAGCTGTTCATATTTCTATTATTATTCTTCACATCAAGATAGAGTTAAACTGTCTGTTTTCTCATCAATGTTTTTGAGAGCTTTACGTATTTGTAGTCCAGAGTTCATGGATGAGGAAGCATTCAAAATTTATGAAATAGCTAAACATTTGAAATACTCAAGAAACGTAATTGACAAATCTTTTAAAATTGCTAGAAATACTTTCTATAATCCAAAAAGGGACAACCAGCATTATTCAACTAAAAATATGTTGGTTCTCCCTTACCATGAAAACTTGATTGAAATACCTTCTCTTCTTAAGAATTTTAATATCAAAAATGTATTAAAAAATCTTGATACAGTAAAAAAAAAATTTTGATAAAGAATTCCCCCTAAAATGCTGACGGATGTGTCATTAAGATTAAGATTCCTCGTAAAATTTGCGATAAAGTTTATTACGGTCAAACTGGTAAAAATCTCGAACTAAGATTAAAACGACATAAATATAGCATTACAACTGGACAAGATTCCAAAGCTCTATTTATTCATGTGAGAGATTTTAATCATAAAATTGATTTTCAAAAAGTTGAGAAAGTTGTATCAAGCAAGTCCGTGGTCGACAGGAATGTAATTGAATCTTGTTTTATAAAATGCAGTTTTGATAATAATATGAATATTTCCTTTAGTTTATATAAATTAGATCCATTTATAATTAATAGAATTTGGGAAGTACTTAATAATACATTGGACAAATAATAAATTTTAAAATTCTTAATTCTTGGTTAGAATAGTTTGTTCGTGGGTTGTGTGAAGGACCTGTCTAGTTGGGCCAGCAGACCTGCTGCAGTGTTCCCTTTCTTATGAGTCGCGTGGCAGGTGTTGCCTTGTTTTGGGATGTGATAGTGATGTGTGGTCTAGACCTTTTATTCGACTTCCTTTGATAAAGCGCTTGGAATATATATATATATATATATATATATATATATATATATATATATATATATATATATATATATATATATATATATATATATATATACATAAATATATATATATATATATATATATATATATATATATATATATATATATATATATATATATATATATATATATATATATATATATATATATATATATATATATATATATAGTGGCGAATATGTACAACTGGTCATTTAGCAAGAACTCATTTAAAATTAATTTTTTTCTGAAATTTTCTCTTATACGTTTAAAGATATATTTTTTCATTAATGTTAATGTAAAAAATTATAATTTTGCACCAAAAGAATCTTAGAAAACTTACCTAACCTTATTATAACAAGAGCAATTTATTTTAGCCTAACCCAACTAAATGTATTTTAAATATGTTTACAATAATTTAATACTAAACAAACACAATCAAACATATTTTTTTCGTTAGGTTCAGAATGATTTTGGCGAAATTATTGCATACACAAATTTTCACTTCTCCTATATGGCAAGATGAGCGTTGCTATTTAAGCAACGCTTCAATAGCAACGCTATTATATGTTCTGCCTATTCGGCACACGACATATATATATATATATATATATATATATATATATATATATATATATATATATATATATATATATATATATATATATATATATATATATATATATAAATATATATATTTATATATATATATACATATATTTATGTACAATATACTATATATATATATATATATATATAAAAATATATATATATATATATATATATATATATATTTATTATCACACTGGCCGACTCCCACCAAGGCAGGGTGGCCCGAAAAAGAAAAACTTTCACCATCATTCACTCCATCACTGTCTTGCCAGAAGGGTGCTTTACACTACAGATTTTAAACTGCAACATTAACACCCCTCCTTCAGAGTGCAGGCACTGTACTTCCCATCTCCAGGACTCAAGTCCGGCCTGCCGGTTTCCCTGAATCCCTTCATAAATGTTACTTTGCTCACACTCCAACAGCACGTCAAGTATTAAAAACCATTTGTCTCCATTCACTCCTATCAAACACGCTCACGCATGCCTGCTGGAAGTCCAAGCCCCTCGCACACAAAACCTCCTTTACCCCCTCCCTCCAACCCT
>NC_091307.1:46885077-46927577 GCF_038502225.1 Cherax quadricarinatus
ACAGTTCTGTGAGACCAAGGCATTATAATGCCCTCGACTTCATGATGAATCTTTCATTCCGTAGGACGTCAGCGTAAATTACTTCTTCTTACATATCATGCAACTGATGTTAAAGTGCAAATATTCAACTATTTTTGAATACCAAATGTAGTGTGTTTTGATAACGATATTGTTAACAATATTTAAAATATAAATAATCATTCTTAATTAATTTGCAAATTCTGCCCACTGCTCTTAAATAAGAACATCGGACACCGTGAATTTATTAATTATCTCGACACAGTAACATACAGGTTATATTTCTATAATTTTAAATAAGTTAAATTGTATGAGTATTTCTCGATGTAAAAGTAATTTAATGTTAATTCTCAAATGTATCGGTATATTTAAATGAAATGTTAAGGATAGATTTAGCAAAATTTAGTTAAGATGATCGCTCTATTAATTAGAAAAAGCGTCATCTTACACACTTCACCAAAAAAAAAAATTATTCGTAATAATTTCTAATATTTCAACCATTACAATTTTGCATTATAACTCGGTAACTCTTATTGATAATCACCTTTTTGCATGAAGAGAAAGAGTTGAACATATTTAATGCTATCTTTCAAATATTTATTTTCGACAGCTGACCATGATATCATATTGTCAGTGGAGAAGGAAAAAGCTAGTCTGGGATTACAAGAAGTGAATGCTGAGGTAACAACCCAAGTAATGAAAGGTGAGCTGACAGCACAGAAGTCGCAGGCTCGGCTGACAACACAAGTGTCGCAGGCTGGGCTGACAACACAGAAGTCGCTGGCTCGGCTGACAACACAAGTGTCGCAGGCTGGGCTGACAACAAAGTCACAGGCAGGGCTGACAACACATTTCGTGCAAACTCGGCTGACAACACAGGTTGTGGAGTCTGTGCTCGCCTCATCCTCACACAGAAACAACTTTGTAATTTTCATTTCTGACGGCACTTCCTCACCCACTATTATCCTCACGGTAAATGCCTCAAAAAATTTTATTACTGAATGTGAGGAGACAGATATTTAAAAACAAACAAACTGGTAAGTTTTTCTAGTATAAATTGTGTGAAAAGTGCAAAACGTTTTCCTAACGTAGTTTAACAAAATAATTTTTGGACTGTTTCCCTTTTCCTAGATCCTTCCTGAGAATAATTTATGAAAATCTAATGTTTATGCCTAAGTTTACTTTCAGTGTTGTTGTCAGAATATCGTTTTTTCTCAGGGCTCAGTAAATTTATAAGAAAATTTCTAATTTTTTAATTGGGTGTCACATATCCACTAAAGATATACATGTCATTTTCACATAATATTTGAAAGTTCTGTTTCAGATTATTGATCAACTACAGTTTCCAAGATCAACTGCAGTTTTTGAAGTAGTGTCTCATACATCGGATTTCCACAAACATCTTTCTCTCGTGGTAGATAATGTTAGGCTGGTAAGTTCTTTGAACATTACTTAAGAAAAAAAATGTTCAATTTTCACAGATGAAGGGCGTGTGTGTAGTAATTGTTTGTTAACTCAGATTTACGGGAAAGCACGTGATGTTTACTTTAAGGAATGTATTTCACTCCTACAGAACGAATGAGTTGCGTTAAATTTATTGAAACTTCCTGGCACATGTGTTAGCAAATTTTATTCTAAACTTGTTTCTGCATCATTAAATATTTATTTATTTACTACAAGTAAATATACAAGGTATACAGTCCTAGCTGACATCAGTGACATACTACTATATAGAAAGCCGCTTGTTATGCAGAGCATTTCGGGCAAATTAGGTCAGTTTTGTCCCAAGCTGCGACCCACACCAGTTGACTAACACCCAGGTACCCATTTTACTAGTGGGGAACGTAGACAACCGGTGTAAGGAAACAAGTCCAATATTTCTACCTTCGCCAGGAATCGAATCCGGACCCTCGCCGTGTGAATTGAGAGCTTTAGCCACCAGGACACGGGGCCTGGGGGGCTGTCCTATAATTATTATGGTCGTAATTCGAGACGATGGAAAATTATAAGCGCACTTCAATTATATTAATTAATTTAGTTATCCATGATATTTGATGTTAAATGCTCTTACTAATTAAGACATGTATACCAGTCCCTTTTGACAATTTCGCCCATTCCTTCCAGTCTGTCTGTCTGTCTGTCTGTCTGTCTCTGTCTCTGTCTGTCTGACTCTCTCTCTCTCTCTCTCTCTCGTTCTCTCTCTCTCTCTCTCTCTCTGTCTCTCTGTCTCTCTCTCTCTCTCTCTCTCTCTCTCTCTCTCTCTCTCTCTCGCTCACTCTCCCTCCGATGCATCTCTCCCCTTCACAGTCTTCTATAATGTACGCTGCATACCTAGAAATTTTTGAGAGTAGGCATGCCTAGCATTAAATTACTCCTTTAACGATATTCTTAAGTATTTCCTTATGACCACACTGACCATTCACACTTCCAATCTACATTAACACTAGGTTTGTGAACAGTAACGGAAACAAGTTTACTTTTCTCACAGTCTTTTCATTTTGTCATGTGACCGCATATCAAGACATGACCAAACAAACCTTTAGCTTAATAACCTCTATATTGTTCACCAGTCGTTTAGTTTAACGAAGAAAATATGAACAGCAGATTCCCTTGTTTGCTTAATATTTGTACAAGATAAAAACTCCAAGAAACTTTGTGTAATAAAATCTGAGAATATTTCTTGAGGTGCCGGGTATTAAGGTGAGACAGATTTATAAAGCAAAAAAATACTGTATAGATAAAGCCGTTTTTGGTGGGCTATGTAGAGACCCCAGTTAGTATATTTACAGCAATGAGGATCTGTATTGTAAATATATTTATTATAAATTGGTTAGGAAATCACCCCTGTTCAAATTTATTATTGTTTGTTAATTAATGAATATCTTCGATTTATGTTATATTAAACAGTTTGAGTACAAACACTATGACGTATAGAACATTGCTTAAATAATCTTCTTCTTTTATATATATAATTATTTTAAAGATTGCTTACTGAAGAAGAATTAACCCCTACTAAAGTGTTAATTATTCATTCAGTAAGAGTAATTGAACTTGGAACATAGTGAACTTAGTTTGATAATCTAAAAGAAATTTTGATGTATTATTTATATTTTTTTTCATTTCTCCCATCATAAGTCTAACTGACAATATATTTTTACCAAAACAGCTGAGTCAGCTTGCAGCAGACATGACAGTTATTGTGTTAAGTGACGACCCAAAATTCCTCGTTGTCTTCAGTGAGTGGTCCATCAAGAGCCACTTCCTGACATGGTCGATGAGGCTCTTGATCGTCACTCGTTCTCGTCTTCTGAAGGTGCAGGAGCTCCACATGGCCCTTTCCAAACTGAATTCTATGTTGCTTATTGTCAACGACGACACACCAAATGTGAGGTAAATAGTGGTAATTATAGAGAAAGAGTGGGGAAATAATATCTTTGGAATACACGAATGCATGTATATGTACTGGTACACATACTATCACGTGCACACACACCATCACGTGTACACACACACACATACACACACAGGAGGGTGTTCCTCGACAGTGACAGAACATGAGAAGAAAGGCAGAAACTGAAAGAGAGAATACATAGACCCACGAAGGAAGAAGCACAGACGGAGAACCCAGACTCAGGAGGAAGAGCAAATACGGCCTCCCTGAGACCCCACCTACAGAAGACAAGCCATGGGGGTGGAAATCTTTAGCTCATGTACTTGCACACTTCTCAGTGCGTCATCAGGAGCTTTGCAATGTTGCAAGGCAACAACAGGACAAGTAAGGTAAGTTTTCAGAGTATTTTAGTGTGTAGCCATCAGCCAGTCTATGTTTCACTGCCATACTCTGAAAACTTGCCGTACTTCTTTTGTTGTTGCCTTTGCAACATTGCACAGCTCCTGATGACGCGCTGACTGAAAATTGTTTTCTCTTACCACCCCTTATATTTTTATATATACTTTATTTAAAGACAAAATACACTGACAAAAAAACAGTAGGGAGTAAAGCAACATAGATATCAATTCAGAGCTACATCTCGAATACTTCGTCCAGCTCTCCTGCGGTGGGCTGCGTCCCAGAATGCTGCAGGCATTTCCCCTCTGGATCGCAACACTGAGTCTCTGAAAAAGGAAGCTGGCCGCCCTGTGGTCCTTGGTTTCTATGATGAGTTCTTCATCCAGCTGTTTGAGGAACTTCAGAGCACACTTGCACCGTGCTCCAAGGGTGTCCGACCCTATTGGGATGAAGTTATAGCAAGGGGGAAGGTCTTCATATTTGTGAGTGTTCTGGGTCTCCCTGTGGCTGACAGCTTCACCTCCTTCTGGTACGGAGTATGGCAAGTAGGTGCCTGACAATGTGGCGGCACAGGTGTAGTCGCAGGGAATCTGCTTTCCATCCTTCCAGGGTAGCATAGTGGCTGCATGATGATGATTTTGATTTTCGTCAAGCCTCTGCACTTGGGGTTTCCGTTGGGCTGGGCAACGGGCTGTGGCGAGGCTTCTCTTTATGATGTCGTTGACCTCCTCTTGTCTGGCATACTTTTCTTTTCTGATATATGATACACGAGACCATGAAGACCGAATCCATCAGCTGTCCCCCTACCCCAAATACTTCTATGTGCGGTGAGGATGGGAGCGGCTAGGCGAAGAGCAACACCTATCCGAATGACCTGTGGGTGGAGTCGAGTGCCCAGGGAGGAATTGGGAACAGCTAAAATTAAATCTGCAGTGTGGTGCCTTCACTGCCAGGAGACGAGCTTTGTCATTTCTTGAAGCGTTGGTGAGCATTGTGTCGCCGATTTTTTCCATAATCGGTTTGTCCCAGTGGAACTGTTTGTGCTCTTTGAGAGTATGCATTAGGTGCTCTGTCGAATGTAACAATAGCCTGGCTATCTCGCTTAACGTTATTAATCATATATGATATGCTTTTAAAATTTCATCCCACTTCATGTGTCAGTGTAATGCTTCCGTCATTTAAATTGTTAAGTTGTAGAACGTGAAAAAATGGTGCCAATAATAGATCTTTTCCCAATCGAACACAAGTAGAATAGAGATAGAACTTGTGTCTATGTACATATTCACACACATATAGTCAATAGTTGTAAGCTTATATTTATAAATCAAAACGCTGACCAGTTGGTATCATCATGTTTCAGGTGCAATATGTTCATACTTCTGCCGTACACACCCAGGGAAACCAGTGCGATAAATGTGGCGTCGTGGACGCCCCAACGAGGCCTCGTTCTAACATCACATCTCTCACTCTTCCCTGACAAGTTCTCCAAGTGAGTCTCAGAAGGAAAATTACTCCATTTTCTATATATTCGAACCTGAGACGAAATTTTATTGTGATTTACGCTTTACTCAAGACTGTTATTAAAATTAAATATTACCATATGTAAACATCCCAGTATAAGAAAAGGAAATAAAAACTCCTTAGTGTAACTTTTAATTAACGAATCAAACTCTCTGAACTGTGAACGATTATGACAAAATATGTATTATCCACCTTGTAAGTTAAGTAATATTATATTATTCTTCTGTTGAAGAATAATATAATATTACCAGGTGAATAGGGATCATAAATATATTATTTTTAAAGTGAAATATAAATATATACGGGAATTAAGTCAAAATATACAAGCTGCTATGAAAACTTAGGTGTTTCAAAACCAGAAAAATATTTTCACCTTGAAGAAACTTGAACAAATAATGGAACAACTTTGACTAACTTAGATGAAAGAAGTTTATTGTACGAGAAACTCGAGAGTATGTAAATATATTTTCCTTCTTTTTCTCTTTTTTCATCTTCATTTTTTTCATAATCTTTCTATTTAAAAATACTTTTTTATTTTATTTCAACTGATTTATGATACATATATTAAAATTAGATTTAAATATATTAGGTAAGCGAAGTTTACAAGAGTTTTCTGTATTAGTTTCGGAGAAAAATTAAAATGAAATATATAATTTTCAATAAAATATATGATTATTAATCCATATAAAACTTTTAAAATGTATAATTTTTAGGGGAGTTTGAAATTAAAATAAATCTGCTGATTAGGCTCGACAAAGTTATATATGTTGTGTGTAATACGAAAGGTTAATCACTTAAGGTAAGCTGCTGTAACTAGCGAACTTTTCGAAAAAAAAAATAGCTTATGGAATAATACTCATTATTTCATTGCAAATGGGTTCATTTTTCTCACCAAACCTAATTTAGAGGCCTAACCTATCCTATTTGGGCAAATATTTAAGCCGATCGTCCAACATGGCCTATTTGGCAATAGTTCACTTTGCCGAATAAGCCGAATGTAAAGTTTATTTTTGCCATAAATCAGCTGAAATTATTCACAGCATTACGAAAATATATTTTCATTAATTTTAATAGTAAATAAAATTAAATGAACCTGTGCTAAATATAGCAGAATTTAACTAAAAAATATATTTGTTTAAGAAAGGTTAGTTTAGGTTTCTATGTTAGTCTTGGTCTAAAAATGAAAATCTTAATATTTTTAATGAAAAAATAATATAGCTTTCAACATGTTAAAATTTGTATAAAAAAGGTTTAATTTTTAAGGGAGTTCGGCCTAATCGGCTAGTTTGGTTTATTTAATAGGATATATTGTAAAGATTGAAAACCTAAACTTTGTCATTGTGGTTGTATACAAGTCTCCGGAGGCAACGTCCCAGCAATTACAGAAACAATTTTTGAAAATTGACCACCAGCCTGGAAAAAATCTCCCAACTCATGCCTTAAACATCTTTCTTTCTGCGAGATTTCAACTTGAGACACCTAAAATGGAGGAGTGTAGCAAATAATTTTTTAGCAGAGATCATCCCGGGAGGCAGCTGAGATGAAAATTTACACACACACACGAGATATTAAATATATATATATATATATATATATATATATATATATATATATATATATATATATATATATATATATATATATATATATATATATATATATATATATATATATATATATATATATATATTTATATATAAGGCATACACCTTACATGTTGTTTGAGGGATATATTTCAAGTACATATTGCTACATGTGTCTCACTTATTATAATGAGAAAATCTCATCCAGCTTTTAACAAAATTAAATAAAGTTGATACGTTCTTATCTATCCTGTTTTACAATAGTTTTGTTGTATATATCTTTGCCTAATAATAAATTTAAATTTATTAAAATCTTTTACGGTATGGAATATTAAAATATGCATTTCTAACAAATGTATAATTAATGTCAGTTTTTATACAAAAAATAAAATGCCCTCACAGGTTCCTTCACAGGCCAAATTTACTGGCAGTGACAGAGGTGAACGCTGTTAATAAGATCACTAGTGTAGGTGATGCCACTACTCCTGGAGGCTGGAAGGAAGTATTCCATGGTGCCATGCCACTCTTGATTGACTACCTCTCTCAGGCACTTAATTTTACGTAAGCATGTTTTTTTAACAATTTAATATATATTCGATTGAATATGTCTTAGCGTAATAAATTGAATCGCCCAGTTTAACCTATTTATCAAGGGTTCACTTTGCCGAATAAGCTTAATGAAAATTTGTTTTTGCACTAACACAGAGGAAATCGATTTGAGTATAACGAAAAAATATGAATCATAGATTATATACAATTTTAAATATATATAAGTTGATCAATGATATACATATATATATATATATATATATATATATATATATATATATATATATATATATATATATATATATATATATATATATATATATATATATATATATATATATATATATATATACATATATAAATATATGTATATATATATATTTATATATATATATATATATATATATATATATATATATATATATATATATATATATATATATATATATATATATATATATATATATATATATATATATATATATATATATATATATATAATATTTCTTTTTATTATCACACTGGCCGATTCCCACCAAGGCAGGTTGGCCCGAAAAAGAAAAACTTTCACCATCATTCACTCCATCACTGTCTTGCCAGAAGGGTGCTTTACACTACAGTTTTTAAACTGCAACATTAACACCCCTCCTTCAGAGTGCAGGCACTGTACTTCCCATCTCCAGGACTCAAATCCGGCCTGCCGGTTTCCCTGAACCCCATCATAAATGTTACTTTGCTCACACTCCAACAGCACGTCAAGTATTAAAAACCATTTGTCTCCATTCACTCCTATCAAACACGATCACGCGTGCCTGCTGGAAGTCCAAGCCCCTCGCACAAAAAACCTCCTTTACCCCATCCCTACAACCTTTCCTAGGCCGACCCCTACCCCGCCTTCCTTCCACTACAGACTGATACACTAATGAAGTCATTCTGTTTCGCTCCATTCTCTCTACATGTCCTAACCACCTCAACAACCCTTCCTCAGCCCTCTGGACAACAGTTTTGGTAATCCTGTACCTCCTCCTAACTTCCAAACTACGAATTCTCTGCATTATATTCACACCACACATTGCCCTCAGACATGACATCTCCACTGCCTCCAGCCTTCTCCTCGCTGCAACATTCATCATCCACGCTTCACACCCATATAAGAGCCTTGGTAAAACTATGCTCTCATACATTCCACTCTTTGCCTCCATGGACAAAGTTCTTTGTCTCCACAGACTCCTAAGTGCACCATTCACTCTTTTTCCCTCATCAATTCTATGATTCACCTCATCTTTCTTAGACCCATCCGCTGACACGTCCACTCCCAAATATCTGAATACGTTCACCTCCTCCATACTCTCTCCCTCCAATCCGATATCCAATCTTTCATCACCTAATCTTTTTGTTATCCTCATAACCTTACTATTTCCTGTATTCACCTTTAATTTTCTTCTTTTGCACACCCTACCAAATTCATCCACCAATCTCTGCAACTTCTCTTCAGAATCTCCCAAGAGCACAGTGTCATCAGCAAAGAGCAACTGTGACAACTCCCACTTTGTGTGTGATTCTTTATCTTTTAACTCCACGCCTCTTGCCAAGACCCTCGCATTTACTTCTCTTACAACCCCATCTATAAATATATTAAACAACCACGGTGACATCACACATCCTTGTCTAAGGCCTACTTTTACTGGGAAAAAATTTCCCTCTTTCCTACATACTCTAACTTGAGCCTCACTATCCTCGTAAAAACTCTTCACTGCTTTCAGTAATCTACCTCCTACACCATACACTTGCAACATCTGCCACATTGCCCCCCTATCCACCCTGTCATACGCCTTTTCCAAATCCATAAATGCCACAAAGACCTCTTTAGCCTTATCTAAATACTGTTCACTTATATGTTTCACTGTAAACACCTGGTCCACACACCCCATACCTTTCCTAAAGCCTCCTTGTTCATCTGCTATCCTATTCTCCGTCTTACTCTTAATTCTTTAAATTATAACTCTACCATACACTTTACCAGGTATACTCAACAGACTTATCCCCCTTTAATTTTTGCACTCTCTTTTATCCCCTTTGCCTTTATACAAAGGAACTATGCATGCTCTCTGCCAGTCCCTAGGTACCTTACCCTCTTCCATACATTTATTAAATAATTGCACCAACCACTCCAAAACTATATCCCCACCTGCTTTTAACATTTCTATCTTTATCCCATCAATCCCGGCTGCCTTACGCCCTTTCATTTTACCTACTGCCTCACGAACTTCCCCCACACTCACAACTTGCTCTTCCTCACTCCTACAAGATGTTATTCCTCCTTGCCCTATACACGAAATCACAGCTTCCCTATGTTCATCAACATTTAACAGTTCCTCAAAATATTCCCTCCATCTTCCCAATACCTCTAACTCTCCATTTAATAACTCTCCTCTCCTATTTTTAACGGACAATTCCATTTGTTCTCTAGGCTTTCTTAACTTGTTAATCTCACTCCAAAACTTTTTCTTATTTTCAACAAAATTTGTTGATAACATCTCACCCACTCTCTCATTTGCTCTCTTTTTACATTGCTTCACCACTCTCTTAACCTCTCTCTTTTTCTCCATATACTCTTCCCTCCTTGCATCACTTCTACTATGTAAAAACTTCTCATATGCTAACTTTTTCTCCCATACTACTCTCTTTACATCATCATTCCACCAATCGCTCCTCTTCCCTCCTGCACCCACTTTCCTCTCACCACAAACTTCTGCTGAACACTCTAACACTACATTTTTAAACCTACCCCATACCTCTTCGACCCCATTGCCTATGCTCTCATTAGCCCATCTATCCTCCAATAGCTGTTTATATCATAACTGATCATTTAACATTACTGCTACCCCTTCCTTTGCTCTAACTCTCTCAGATACTCCAGAATGATTTTGGCGAAATTATTGCATACACAAATTTTCACTTGTCCTATATGACAAGATGAGCGTTGCTATTGAATGCAAGATCGCAAATTCTGCCTATTCGGCACGACATATATATATATATATATATATATATATATATATATATATATATATATATATATATATATATATATATATATATATATATATATATATATATATGTATATATATATATATATATATATATATATATATATATATATATATATATATATATATATATATATATATATATATATATATATATATATATATATATATATATATATATATATATATATATATATATATATATATATATATATATATAGATATATACATATATATATGTATATATATATATATATATATATATATATATATATATATATATATATATATATATATATATATATATATATATATATATATATATATATATATATATATATATATATATATGCAAAACAACCACTCTGAAAGAATAGAGAAATTCCAAGCTCTTTCGTGACTACTCACATTATCCTTGATAATGTGAGTAGTCACGAAAGCGCTTGGAATTTCTCTATTCTTTCAGAGTGGTTGTTTTGCATATTTTGAAATCACCTGTTTACTGTGATATTATTGCATATATATATATATATATATATATATATATATATATATATATATATATATATATATATATATATATATATATATATATATATATATATATATATATATATATATATATATATATATGTCGTGCCGAATAGGCAGAACTTGCGATCTTGGCTTAAATAGCAACGCTCATCTTGCCATATAGGACAAGTGAAAATTTGTGTATGCAATAATTTCGCCAAAATCAATCTGAACCTAACGGAAAAAATATATTTCACTGTGTTTGTTTAGTATTAAATTATTGTAAATAAATCTAAAATATATTTAGTTGGGTTAGGCTAAAATAAATTGTTCTTGTTATAATAAGGTTAGGTAAGTTTTCTAAGTTCCTTTTGGTGCAAAATTAAAAATTTTTACATCAACATTAATGAAAAAAATATATCTTTACACATAAAAGAGAAAATTTTAGAAAGGACTTAATTTTAAATGAGTTCTTGCTAATTGACCAGTTTTACATATTTGGCACGACATATATATATATATATATATATATATATATATATATATATATATATATATATATATATATATATATATATATATATATATATATATATATATGTATATATATATATATATATATATATATATATATAGGATGGGGTCCACCTCTGGTGTAAATTGTGGGACCCATAGCCTCGGAGAAGTGGATAAAAAGGCTTCAAGGAAAAATATTTGTATTTCTTCCTGAAGCCGTATGAATATTCCACTTCCCCTACCACCCCATCTTTTGATATATATTTATTTTTACTAATAGGAATATTTTATTACATAATATGGTACAGAAGATTTAAGAGATACATTATTGATATAAAGGTGGCATATAAGGTACATGTTGTTACGTGTGTATCACCGATCATATGTATATATATATATATATATATATATATATATATATATATATATATATATATATATATATATATATATATATATATATATATATATATATATATATATATATACATATATATATATATATATATATATATATATATATATATATATATATATATATATATATATATATATATATATATATATATATATATATATATATCGAACTATATAAATATATAGATATATATGTCGTGCCGAATATGTAAAACTGGTCAATTAGCAAGAACTCATTTAAAATTAAGTTCTTTCTAAACTTTTCTCTTATACGTTTAAAGATATATTTTTTTCATTAATGTTAATGTACAAAAATTTTATTTTGCACCAAAAGAATCTTAGAAAGCTTACCTAACCTTATTATAACAAGAACAATTTATTTTAGCCTAACCTAACTAAATATATTTTAGATTTGTTTACAACAATTTAATACTAAACAAACACAGTGAAATATATATTTTTCGTTAGGTTCCGAATGATTTTGGCGAAATTATTACATACACTAATTTTCACTTGTCCTATATGGCAAGATGAGCGTTGCTATTTAAGCCAAGATCGCAAGTTCTTCCTATTCGGCACGACATATATATATATATATATATATATATATATATATATATATATATATATATATATATATATATATATATATATATATATATATATATATATATATATTTAATTTATATATATATATGTATATATATATATATATATATATATATATATATATATATATATATATATATATATATATATATATATATATATATATATATATATATATATATATATATATACATATATATATATCTATAGGAAATTTCTACCTCTATAGCTGGACTGGGGACCCTCATCCTCAGAGAAGACAATAAACGTACCTCAGGGAAAACTCAAGGTTCTCCCCAGAGCTGTTTGAATATTTTCTTCTCCTACCACCCCCTATATATTTTATATTCTATGTGAACATTTATTATTAATACATTTACAGAAAAACATAAACATGAATTCAATGGTACAATGTATTACAGATCATGAATTTCCTCCAGTTCCTTCGAGGCTGGAAGCTAGACAAGTATGCAGCAAGCATTTTCCCTTTGGATGGCGACGCTGAGGCGCTGGAACATGAAACTGGCTGCCCTTGGGTCCCTGGTGGTGTCGATGAGTCTGGAACCCAATTCTTTAAGGAAATGTGTGGCATATTTTTCCCCATGATCCCATGGTCTCTGATCCCACTGGGACAAATTGATACTGTAGGCTTATGTCCCTGTACTTGCTGATCTTGTACTCCTCCCTGTGGTCAGCAGCTCCTCCCTGTCTCCCCACACTGTGATGGATATAGGTGTCAGCCAGTGTGGACACACAGGTATAGTCCCATGCTAATAGCTTGCCATTCTTCCAATGACAGATGGTGATCCCGTCGGGGCGGTTTGCTGGGTTGTTGATATTGTTGGCTGCTAGTGATCGGGGCTCTCTCTCGGCTGGGCATCAAGCTGTAGCAAGGGTTATCTTAATGATGTCGTTGACCTCATTGTGTCTTGCATGCCAGGCCTTGGTTTTGGAACAGTTAAAACCATGTTGACCGGAGTGAGGTGCGCTCACAGCCTGGAGACGGGCAGTCTCCCTTTCTGATGTTGCAGCCCTGAGCATGTTGGCAAGCACCTTTTCAGTGATCGGGTTATCCCAGCTTGACTGTTTGTGAGCCAGTGCTGCACTAGGGATTGGTGTTGGAGCAGCAAGAGTCACCCATTCAGTGATGGCACTGGCATAGCTAGGGTCCTGTATTCCTGCTGAGTCACTGAGGTTATCAGGAAGAATTTGTCTTATCAACTCGTTTGATGCAATGGAAGAGGATAGGAAAGCTGGTAGAGCAATCTGGGAGGATCTGCGTACTCCTAGCCCTCCAAGCCTGACCGGAAGTGAGGCTTGCACCCGCTGTCCATCTTTAAGGGAAAGATTCAATACACTCTCTAGCATGGTCTTAAGGAGAGAGTCATATTCCTTGAGTTTTGGACTGCTGAAGGCTGGGGAGCATCTCAGAAAGTAGGTAAGTTTTGGGATTGACAGGCACCTGGTGAGTAGGAAGAAGGCATCGTGTGTCAATGTCTTTCATCCTGCTTTCCATCGTCCGGAGGTCTGAGACTTTTTTTCTAGGATCAGATCGATGGTATTGGACCCAAGAGGAGCACCAAGGAGAGTGCTATTGGTTGGATCAATGGCTCGTGCTTCTGGTAAAACGGCGCTAATATTCTGAATCATTTGTCGACTGGTAGAAACTATTTCACATTTGGTGGGGTTTAAAGAATGGCACAAGCTTTCTCCCATTTCTTTAATTTTACTGATGTCCTCTAGGAGAGATTCTGTTGTGCCAGCTAGGGTACCATCGTCCAGGAGCCAGATACTG
The DNA here is from genome assembly GCF_038502225.1 of Cherax quadricarinatus. Taxonomy (NCBI): domain Eukaryota; kingdom Metazoa; phylum Arthropoda; class Malacostraca; order Decapoda; family Parastacidae; genus Cherax; species Cherax quadricarinatus. The sequence goes on from NC_091307.1 coordinate 46,899,440, forward strand.
TGCTCGCTGGAGAGTGCTTCTGTGACTTCCTTGATGACCAAAGAGAATTGAAAGTGGGCGAGAGGGTCTCCCTGTTGCACACCCTCACACGAGTCAATTTCATGATCCCCAAACAATAGTTTGGAAGTCACACTATAACACGATTGTATGAAGGGATAAAGGGAAGGGAAATTTCTATGAACTGCTTGGAGAGCAGCATCCCCACTGACTGAGTTGAATGCGTTGGCAAAGTCCAATTTGACCAAGGCTTTTTCATCGGACGTGTTTTTGATATATACTCGTGCTGCGTGGGCAGCTGCTTCACAGCCCTGTTGAACGCCGAAACCTAGCTGAGTTGGTTTTAGCATTGCAGCAGCCTCTTGACTCACCCTTCTTACTGCAGCCTTGGCGACTAGGCGCCGAAGGGTGTTACCCACTGCAATGGGCCTGATTCCTCCATCCTTCTTCCGGAGGTCACACAATGAGGCACCAAAGAAAAGGGGTCTGATGGCCTCTGGGACACTGCCAGCCAGGCACAGGTTGGAAAATTTGGTGAGTTCAGACAGCAGCCTCTCTGACACCTCACCAAGTGCTGGATTGAGTATTTGTTTTAAGTGTTTAGGCCTTAAACCGGTGAAACCTCCTGCTGAACCCTGTGGAAATGACACACACACACACACACACACACACACACATATATATATATATGTATATAAATATATATATATATATATATATATATATATATATATATATATATATATATATATATATATATATATATATATATATATATATATATATATATATATATGCAATAAGATCACAGTAAACAGGTGATTTCAAAATATGCAAAACAACCACTCTGAAAGAATAGAGAAATTCCAAGTGCTTTCGTGACTACTCACATTATCAAGGAACTATATATATAATATATATATATATATATATATATATATATATATATATATATATATATATATATATATATATATATATATATATATAAATATATATATATATATATATTATATATATATATATTATATATATATATATATATATATATATATATATATATATATATATATATATATATATGTCGTACCGAATAGGCAGAACTTACGATCTCGGCTTAAATAGCAGCCCTCATCTTGCCCTATAGGGCAAGTGAAAATTTGTGTATGCAATAATTTCGATAAAATCATTCTGAACCTAACGAAAAAAATATATTTGATTGTGTTTGTTTAGTACTAAATTATTGTAAACGTATTTAAAATATATTTAGTTGGAATAGGCTAAAATAAATTGCTCTTTTTATAATAAGGTTAGGTAAGTTTACTAAGATTCTTTTGGTGCAAAATTAAAAATTTTTACATTAACGTTAATGAAAAAAATATATCTTTAAACGTTTAAGAGAAAATTTCAGAAAGGACTCAATTTTCAATGAGTTCTTGCTAATTGACCAGTTTTACATATTCGGCACGACATATATATATATATATATATATATATATATATATATATATATATATATATATATATATATATATATATATATATATATATATATATATATATATATATATATATAAATATAATATATATATATATATATATATATATATATATATATATATATATATATACATATATATAAATATATATATATATATATATATACATATATATGAATATATATATATATATATATATATACATATATACATATATATATATATATACATATATATATATGTATACATATATATATATATATATGCAAAACAACCACTCTGAAAGAATAAGAAATTCCAAGCGCTTTCGTGACTACTCACATTATCAAGGAACTATGAAAGTAAAGCATCCAAGGAAGCTATATAAGGGGTCTGGCCGGCACCTCACTATCAGATCCCACAACGGTTTAAACACCTGACGCGCGCCGACCCAACTTGGATAGGTCCTTGGCACAACTCACCTCACAAACTATTCTACCCAAGAAATAAGAAATTTTAAAGATTATTTGTCCAGTGTATTATTAAATTCTTCCCAAATTCTATTAATTATAAATGGATCTAATTTATATAAACCAAAGGAAATATTCATATTATTGTCAAAACTGCTTTTTATGAAACAAGATTCAATTATATTCCTGTCGACCATGGACTTGCTTGATACTACTTTCTCAACTTTTTGAAAATCAATTGGATGGTTAAAATCTCTTACATGAATAAATAGAGCATTGGAATCTTGTCCAGTTCTAATGCTATATTTATGTTGTTTTAATCTTAGTTCGAGATTTTTACGAGTTTGACCGTAATAAACTTTATCGCAAATTTTACAAGGAATCTTATAGACACATCCATCAGCATTTTGGGGGAAATTCTTTATCAAAAGTTTTTTTACTGTATCAAGATTTTTGAATACAACTTTAATATTAAAAGTCTTAAGAAGAGAAGGCATATCAACCAAGTTTTCATGGTAAGGGAGAACCAACATATTTTTATATGAATAAGGCTGGTTGTCCCTTTTTGGATTGTAAAAAGTATTTCTAGCAACTTTAAAAGATTTATCAATTACATTTCTTGGGTATTTTAAATCATTACCTATTTCATAAATTTTGGATATTTCCTCATCTATGAACTCAGGACTACAAATTCGTAAAGCTCTCAAAAACATTGATGAGAAAACAGACAGCCTTATTCATGTGATGAATGGTTTGAAAAACCGACAAGTTGTAGATTGAGACACTTATGCAGCATATGGGAATCTTTATTCAGGAAACATTTCGCCACACAGTGGCTTCATCAGTCCAATACAAAGAGGAAGGCGTAAGGAGAGGAGGAGAATGAGGTAATCAGTCCCTCAACCTGGAGTCGATGTGTTCAGTCCATCAATCTTGTAGAATGTACAGCATAGGGCCGTAGACGTGGCTTATATACTGTAGTGAGGTGACGTGAAGCAGATGGAGGCGGGGTCATAGTGGTACCATCCACTAGTCGAAGTAGGTCTTCGTCCAAAGGTTGAACAAGTGTTGAAGAATTCTTTGTAACAAGACCCCATGATGCTGCCGTGTCTGACAGTTGTGATGAATGGTTTGAAAAACCGACAAGTTGAAGATTGAGACACTTATGCAGCATATGGGAATCTTTATTCAGGAAACGTTTCGCCACACAGTGGCTTCATCAGTCCAATACAAAGAGGAAGGCGTAAGGAGAGGAGGAGAATGAGGTAATCAGTCCCTCAACCTGGAGTCGATGTGTTCAGTCCATCAATCTTGTAGAATGTACAGCATATATATATATATATGTCGTGCCGAATATGTATGCTGTACATTCTACAAGATTGATGGACTGAACACATCGACTCCAGGTTGAGGGACTGATTACCTCATTCTCCTCCTCTCCTTACGCCTTCCTCTTTGTATTGGACTGATGAAGCCACTATGTGGCGAAACGTTTCCTGAATAAAGATTCCCATATGCTGCATAAGTGTCTCAATCTTCAACTTGTCGGTTTTTCAAACCATTCATCACAACTGTCAGACACGGCAGCATCATGGGGTCTTGTTACAAAGAATTCTTCAACACTTGTTCAACCTTTGGACGAAGACCTACTTCGACTAGTGGATGGTACCACTATGACCCCGCCTCCATCTGCTTCACGTCACCTCACTACAGTATATAAGCCACGTCTACGGATCTATGCTGTACATTCTACAAGATTGATGGACTGAACACATCGACTCCAGGTTGAGGGACTGATTACCTCATTCTCCTCCTCTCCTTACGCCTTCCTCTTTGTATTGGACTGATGAAGCCACTGTGTGGCGAAACGTTTCCTGAATAAAGATTCCCATATGCTGCATAAGTGTCTCAATCTTCAACTTGTCGGTTTTTCAAACCATTCATCACAACTGTCAGACACGGCAGCATCATGGGGTCTTGTTACAAAGAATTCTTCAACACTTGTTCAACCTTTGGACGAAGACCTACTTCGACTAGTGGATGGTACCACTATGACCCCGCCTCCATCTGCTTCACGTCACCTCACTACAGTATATAAGCCACGTCTACGGCCCTATGCTGTACATTCTACAAGATTGATGGACTGAACACATCGACTCCAGGTTGAGGGACTGATTACCTCATTCTCCTCCTCTCCTTACGCCTTCCTCTTTGTATTGGACTGATGAAGCCACTGTGTGGCGAAACGTTTCCTGAATAAAGATTCCCATATGCTGCATAAGTGTCTCAATCTTCAGCCTTATTCATACAAAAATATGTTGGTTCTCCCTTACCATGAAAACTTGGTTGATATGCCTTCTCTTCTTAAGACTTTTAATATTAAAGTTGTATTCAAAAATCTTGATACAGTAAAAAAAACTTTTGATAAAGAATTTCCCCCAAAATGCTGATGGATGTGTCTATAAGATTCCTTGTAAAATTTGCGATGAAGTTTATTACGGTCAAACTGGTAAAAATCTCGAACTAAGATTAAAACAACATAAATATAGCATTAGAACTGGACAAGATTCCAATGCTCTATTTATTCATGTAAGAGATTTTAACCATCCAATTGATTTTCAAAAAGTTGAGAAAGTAGTATCAAGCAAGTCCATGGTCGACAGGAATATAATTGAATCTTGTTTCATAAAAAGCAGTTTTGACAATATTATGAATATTTCCTTTGGTTTATATAAATTAGATCCATTTATAATTAATAGAATTTGGGAAGAATTTAATAATACACTGGACAAATAATCTTTAAAATTTCTTATTTCTTGGGTAGAATAGTTTGTGAGGTGAGTTGTGCCAAGGACCTATCCAAGTTGGGTCGGCGCGCGTCAGGTGTTTAAACCGTTGTGGGATCTGATAGTGAGGTGCCGGCCAGACCCCTTATATAGCTTCCTTGGATGCTTTACTTTCATAGTTCCTTGATAATGTGAGTAGTCACGAAAGCGCTTGGAATTTCTTATTATTTCAGAGTGGTTGTTTTGCATATTCTGAAAACACCTGTTTACTGTGATCTTATTGCATATATATATATATATATATATATATATATATATATATATATATATATATATATATATATATATATATATATATATATATATATATATATATATATATATATATATATATATATATGTGAGTGTGTGTGTGTGTCGTGCCGAATAGGCAGAACTTGCCATCTTGGCTTAAATAGCAACGCTCATCTTCCCATATAGAACAAGCGAAAATTTGTTTATGCAATAATTTCGCCAAAATCATTCTGAACCTAACGAAAAAAAATATATTTCACTGTGTTTGTTTAGTATCAAATTATTGTAAACAAATCTAAAATATATTTGGTTGGGTTAGGCTAAAATAAATTGTTCTTTTTATAATAAGGTTAGGTAAGTTTTCTAAGATTCCTTTGGAGCAAAATTAAAAAAATTTACATTAACATTAATGAAAAAAAAAATATCTTTAAACCTATAAGAGAAAATTTTAGAAAGCGTGCGTGAGCGTGTTAGATAGGAGTGAATGGAGACGATTGATACTTGGGACCTGACGATCTGTTGGAGTGTGAGCAGGTTAATATTTTGTGTAGGGATTCAGGAAAACCGGTTATTTTCATATAGTCGGACTTGAGTCCTGGAAATGGGAAGTACAATGCTTGCACTTTAAAGGAGGGGTTTGGGATATTGGCAGTTTGGAGGGATATGTTGTGTATCTTTATACGTATATGCTTCTAAACTGTTGTATTCTGAGCACCTCTGCAAAAACAGTGATAATGTGTGAGTGTGGTGAAAGTGTTGAATGACGATGAAAGTATTTTCTTTTTGGGGATTTTCTTTCTTTTTTGGGTCACCCTGCCTCGGTGGCAGACGGCCGACTTGTTGAAAAAAAAATATATATAATATATATATTTATATATATATATATATATATATATATATATATATATATATATATATATATATATATATATATATATATATATATAACCACGAACACATAGTATTAGTCAACAGCAACACTGTAACAAACCAAGAACTCAAACCCATCATGTTTTGGCCCGCCTCATGGTGAGCGAAAAACACATGACACTCCTGTGGTTTAGAGCGTCATGTGGTTTTTGCTCACCTTAAGGCGGGCCAAAACAACAATAGAACGTACAAATTCTTAACAAACTTCTTATAAATGTATATTCTTATATGCATCGTATCTCAGCTTCAGATATTTAGCAACAATAAATATATAGAGACTTTAACAAGAAAATAGCATAATGAGCCACGTAGCATTATATCATAGCTTTTATTTGCTTCACAGGAAAACATGACTTCCACAGTTTAATAATATTTGTAGTTGTTGTTTGTTTTACTAGAAAGCAGCAGAAATTAGGAAGAAATGGTAAGGGAAAACCTGGAGGTTCTGACGGTTCTCTGTCTGACAAACTCACGTCTTGAAGAAATTCACAAATACATAACACTTTTTAATAACTTTACCTCAGTATTCACTGTATGCAACTGTGATTTGAGAAATGTGAAATAGCAGCTGTGTATAGAAAATAAAAGAGAAACAAACGTGAAATGCTTCAAATTTCTTCCTTAATAATAAATTTCATTAAGAATTATTTTTTATAGTCCGTATCCCACGGTTTATCAGTGCTAATGATAGTTAACTCAATACATAATTACCTTCATTATTTCCAGCACACTTTCATTGGAATAAGATTTAAAAACTCAAAATTTTAATAATTGCATTTTTTATTATATATTTTATCAGTCCAGCAAGTTATAATAACAGTAAAGGTCTATAAATGTTACTCACTAATTATAATACTGACCAGGTACACCTACATACGACCACAAGATGGTGAATGGGGCATTATGCTCGATAATGGATCGTGGTCGGGCATGGTAGGAATGGTGGTGAGAGAGGTGAGTGGAGAGAATTTATACTTAAAAGTAAGTCAGAAATTACGTACACAAAGAGATGAAAAAAAATAATTATTCTAACTGACACGGTTTTACTTTACTTAATAAATTTCCTGAATTTACCCAATTTGGTAATAAGTGTCATCAGCCTCAGCCAATCAAAATATTCAATTCCTGTTTGATTCGTTCACGAAATAATACCAATAGTTATTATGTGAATATTTTTTTAAAAAATTCTGAGCGTTTTATATACGAACAACAGCTTTAACAAGACAGAAAATATAGTCAAGAAATATGTTATCAGATCTAAAACTATAAAGAAAACATAATAATTATAAATGTTCAAAATAAAAATTTCAAAGTAATCATTTTAAGTGAAAACTAATACTATATTCACAATACAAAAACTACCTTGTACAGTTTTGGAAAAAAGTTTCTGGACATTCTCCCGCAGTCAGAAATAATATCTGGCAATTCAGACGTAGTAAACAGAGGAGCAAATGTATTTTCATGAAGGAATTAACACAGTGTGTAACGACGATGGTGACTGGAAGACAAAGTTAATTACCAATATTTTCTGTCTATCTATATGAAACTGGATTTATGGATGCAGATATAAACTGAATATAATATCGGTACGGATATTATATCTAATATTATAAAATCATGAAAATTCTTTGAATAGGTGACCAAATATTTTGTAAGGGAAATGAATGGTATTGTTTTAAAGGACGTGTTACACAGGTGAAGCAAAATTTTGGTGTTCAGTAAATGGGCACAAATCTAACTAAAGTGTCATATTATTGTAGCAAGGTTTCGATCCCCAGGAGCTATCTCATGTTGTTAAAAACATTATAAAGACTCAGTGTTTTAACTATAATCTCTCATTATTGACTACTGTATGGTAGGTTGGCACCATAGACGAGTTTTCACTTTCAGTTTGGGTTTTGGCCTGTCACCTGCATAACGAGTAGTTAAAGATGTCATTTTACCAGTACACACACTACACTCTACCCACACACAGTACACAAACCCAGTACACACACACACACACACACACACACACACACACACACACACACACACACAGCAGCAAGACTGGATCTTGTGTTCACCCTGAGCAGTTCAAACATTGAGGATATCACATATAAGAGGCCCCTTGGAGCTATTGATCACGTGGTTCTGAGTTTTGATTACATAGTAGAGTTACAAGAGAGGGTAACAGGATTTGAAAGGGAAAAGCCAAACTATAAAAGGGGGGACTTCACTGGTATGAGGAACTTCCTGCAGGAGGTTCAATGGAAGAGAGAACTGGTAGCAAAGTCAGTAAATGAAATGATGGAATATGTAACAACAGAATGCAAATAGGGAGAGTAAAGGTTTGTTTGCGAAGACCAAAGCGAGTCCTTGGTTTACCCGAAAGTGTAGGGAAGCGAAAACTAAGTGTATTAGAGAATGGTAACGTCCTCAGGTTGTTCTTCAACTCTATATATTCTTGGTTAGGCCTCATTTAGACTATGCTGCTCAGTTCTGGCCACCGTATTACAGAATTGATATAAATGCTCTGGAAAACGTACAAAGGAGGTTGACAAAGATGATCCCATGTATCAGAAATCTTCCCTATGAGGATAGACTGAGGGCACTGAATCTGTACTCTCTCGAAAGGCGTAGAATTAGGGGGAATATGATCGAGGTGTATAAATGGAAAACAGGAATAAATAAAGGGGATGTAAATAGTGTGCTGAAAATTTCCAGCCAAGACAGAGCTCGCAGCAATGGCTTCAAGTTGGAAAAATTCAGATTCAGGAAGGATATAGGAAAGCACTGGTTTGGTAATAGAGTTGTGGATAAGTGGAACAAGCTCCCGAGTACAGTTATTGAGGCTAAAACGTTGTGTAGTTTTAAAAATAGGTTAGATAAATACATGAGTGGGTGTGGGTGGGTGTGAGTTGGACCTGACTAGCTTGTGCTGCTGGGTCTGGTACAGTGCTCCATCCTTGAGTGGGGATGACCAGATTGGGTGGGTCATTGGGATAATCCGGGGGGCGGGTCATTGGTCTAATCCGGGGGGGACATGGACCTGCTCCCCATGGGTCAGTAGGCCTGTTGCAGTGTTCCTTCTTTCTTATGTTCTTATGTACAGAAGGCAAAGGGCCCAGGAAAGCAAGGAGATCAGTAGAAAAGCCAGAAACGAATAGGGGCAGATAGAGAGGGAGGCCCAGCGACAGTACGAAAACGACATAGCATCGATACTCAAGTCTGTCCCGAAACTGCTGTATAACCACATTAGGAGAAAGACAACTTCAAAGACCAGGTGATCAGGCTGAGGAAAGAAGGTGGGGAATTCGCAAAAAACGAACAAGAGGTATGTGAGAAGCTCAGCACGAGATTAAAGGAAGTATTTTCAGTGGAGAGAGGAAGGACTCTGGGAAGACAGGACAGAGGGAGGACACCAACAAGGAATACACCAACAAGTGCTGGATGACATACACACAACTGAGGACGAGGTGAAGAAGCTGCTAAGTGACCTTGATACCTCAAAGGCATTGGGACCGTACATCATCTTCCCGTGGGTCCTTAGAGAGGGAGCAGAAACGCTGTGTGTGCCACTAACCACAATCTTCAACACATCTCTTGAAACTGGGCAACTACCTAATGTATGGAAGACGGCAAATGTAGTTCCCATTTTTTAAAAAAAGGAGACACGTAAGAGGCACTAAACTATAGACCAGTGTCACTGACGTGTAGTATGCAAAGTCAAGGAGAAGATTATCAGAAGGAGAGTGGCGGAGCACCTGGAACTGAATAAGAGTATAAACGGCAACCAGCACAGAGTCATGGAAGGTAAATCCTGTGTCACAAACCTTTTGGAGTTTTATGATGAAGTAACAGAAGTAAGACACGAAAGAGAGTGGGGTGGGTTGATTCCATTTTCTAGTACTGGAAGAAAGCTTTCGCACAGTTCCTCAAAAAAGATTAGAGCAGAAATTAGAGAATCAGGCGCATATATCAGGAATGGCACTGCAATGAATCAGAGAATACCTGACATGGAGGCAACAACCAATCGTGGTACATGATGCGGTACCACAGTGGGCACCTGTGACGAGTGGGGTTCCGAAAAGGTCGGTCCTAGGACCAGTGCTATTTTTGTTATATATGAATGACATGATGGAAGGGATAGACTCAGGGGTGTCCCTGTTCGCAGATGTGAAGTTAATGAGGAGATGAGGATCAGGCAAGACTTCAAAGAGACCTGGATAGGCTGGACACGTGGTCCAGCAACTGGCTTCTAGAATTCAACCCTAGCAAATGCAAAGTCATGAAGATCGGGAAGGGCAAAGAAAACTGCTGACAGAGTATAGGCTAGGGGCCATAGACTGTAAATCTCGCTAATGGAGAAAGATCTTGGGGTGAGTATAACACCTAGCACGTCTCCAGAAGCACACATCAACCAGGTAAGTGCTACAGCATATGGGCGCCTGGCAAACCTGAGATTAGCGTTTTCACATGTTCCATAGGTATACTGTACTGCCATCCTACCTGTGTCTTATTTGCAACTGGGCACCACAAAAATCCGGTTTTCACTTTACCTTATGCTCTGCAGTCGGGGGGTCAGTGCATGGGTAAGGGGGATGTAATAATTATGGAGACTTACTACACATTAAAAACTTTTATGGTGTATAACATCATATATCATGCATCGTACAACAGATCTTATTTCTGGCCATGATCACTGCTATTTATCTTTTTCTGGGCAGTTGTATATGGTGGTAATGGTGGGTTGTTTTGGGTTGTGGCTGGGTTGTAGGTGATGAGACTCGGATCTGTGGACGCAGGGTGTTGGTGCCAGCAGGGAGGGGGAAGCCATCCCCTCTGGTTCGTGTGGTCGGAGGAGAGAGGTTCGGGGTTAGTGCGGAGGTCCCTTCCCACTGGGTGGGAGGATCGGTGGTAGGAGGTTATGGGAGGGATACATCACATTGTAGGATCATTTGGCTTATGCCTTTCCCTCTATGCTCACTTTATTTTCACTGTGTTTCCCTGCAAGTCAATGCTCCTATCGTTTGTTTTATTACTTATGACTATATTTTAATACTCATCTGGTTGTTTATCTCCACTTCTCTGTCGACATCGGGCAATAATTCGTTAGTGCCACTCGACTGTAATTCCCATATGTTATATCATGTATTATACGCTTTACTGGGGACTAATTAAGATTACTATAATTTTTTACATAATGTTAGGAATGCTGCTTTTTTGTCTCATAAATAGACAAGATGACAGGTATGTCTTTGTACTTCTACTTCCACCTAACCCAGACTTTACATGCACATGCATGACTGTCAGTACACATCCTTTGTAGTTTCCTTCTAAGCACTTAATAGTTTTTGTTAGTATATTATTTCGTTTCTTCTCCCTAGAAATGCTTAGCCCGATATCCCGATTTTGTAATGAACTTATCGAGTACTGAACTAACTGGGGACCAACAGACATCCATAAGGATGGGGTAAATTTTGAGCAAACTAAAAGAGATACTTAACTATATAGAGCTTCCTAAGTATTTTTGCTATTTGGAAAAAGACAGATATAACCCCAAAAGCACTCAAAAAAATTTGGAAGGGGTTGGAAACTGAAGCTAAACTCGGTCCGGTTGACCAAAATTTTCATAATGGTCTTTTAAATTCATTCCAAGAAATAAGAAATGATCCTAGATATCAGCTAATGACACCAGATAAATGGAATGAAACATTGTTTTTTGATAATATGGATTAAAAATGGGAAAATTAATCTTTTATTAGAGGACAAAGAAACATGCTTTCCCCTTCATAAGAACACTCTCGAGCAAGTTAACAGTTGGTTCCATAAGCATCTTAAAACGTTAATTAAAAATAATAATGGATTGAGTAAACAATTGAATGACCTGATTAAAACCCATAAACCAGGTCAAAGAGCTACCCCAGTGGCAGGCATCATCTCGAATGTTTATTGAAAAAAAATAATATTGAGCTCATCAACAAGTTGCTAACCCTGAACATATCGAATGACTTTACATTAGTAAGTTCTGACGCTACTGCATTGTTTACTCGAATCCCAGAATCCGACTTTTTATTCTGCTTGGAAAACAGAGACTAAACTGCTAAAGGATATCGTCCCTACCCAAGCCAGATGGTTCAGGTATGTGAATGATATGCTTTCCTTGAGGTTGTCCTTTATTGATTTGGATAGTTTCCGACATATTTTATGATTAATTTACTGGTTTCTGATTCGAACCAATTATTTTAGGTTTTGTTTCCTTATTTGTTTCAACTTCAGGAAGTAGATTTCGGTGTTGGCCCTTTAATGGTTGAGAGATGGCGAGCTGAAGTAGTGGACTTCACAGTACCAGTGCTGTTTGAGTCGTATGGGATACTTGGTGCTCGAGGTGCTCCTGAGGTGGACCCCTGGGGCTTCCTGTTTCCCTTGACGCCGCTGTTGTGGGTGTCATTACTAGCGGCATTAATGTTGCTGGCTGTAGTGGTGTTCCTCATGTCCTCATGCTTCCTTCACAAGAGCACTAACCTGATGAATGTTATGGCTGTCACCTTCGACTATTCACGAATATTATTACAGCAAGGTAAATATAAATACAAGATATGATGTAGGGCGAAATGACAGTAGTTTGTTGGATTATGTATTGGTAGATAAAAGACTGTTGAGTAGACTTCAGGATGTACATGTTTATAGAGGGGCCACAGATATATCAGATCACTTTCTAGTTGTAGCTACACTGAGAGTAAAAGGTAGATGGGATACAAGGAGAATAGAAGCATCAGGGAAGAGAGAGGTGAAGGTTTATAAACTAAAAGAGGAGGCAGTTAGGGTAAGATATAAACAGCTATTGGAGGATAGATGGGCTAATGAGAGCATAGGCAATGGGGTCAAAGAGGTATGGGGTAGGTATAAAAATGTAGTGTTAGAGTGCTCAACAGAAGTTTGTGGTTACAGGATAGTGGGTGCGGGAGGGAAGAGGAGCGATTAGTGGAATGATGATGTAAGGAGAGTAGTAAGGGAGAAAAAGTTAGCATATGAGAAGTTTTTACAAAGTAGAAGTGATGCAAGGAGGGAAGCAATGTAAAAAGAGAGCAATTGAGAGAGTGGGTGAGATGTTATCAACAAATTTTGTTGAAAATAAGAAAAAGTTTTGGAGTGAGATTAACAAGTTAAGGAAGCCTAGAGAACAAATGGATTTGTCAATTAAAAATAGGAGAGGAGAGTTATTAAATGGAGAGTTAGAGGTATTGGGAAGATGGAGGGAATATTTGAGGAATTGTTAAATGTTGATGAAGATAGGGAAGCTGTGATTTCTTGTATGAGGAAGAGCCAGTTGTGAGTGTGACGGAAGTTCGTGAGGCAGTAGCTAAAATGAAAGAAAGTAAGGCAGCTGGAATTGATGGGATAAAGATAGAAATGTTAAAAGCAGGTGGGGATATAGTTTTGGAGGGGTTGGTGCTATTTTGAATGTATGGAAGAGGGTAAGGTACCTAGGGATTGGCAGAGAGCATGCATAGTTCCTTTGTATAAAGACAAAGGGGACAAAAGGGAGTGCAAAAATTATAAGGGAATAAGTCTGTTGAGTATACCTGGTAAAGTGTATGGTAGAGTTATTATTGAAAGAATTAAGATTAAGACGGAGAATAGGATAGCAGATGAACAAGGAGGCTTTAGGAAAGGTAGGGGGTGTGTGGACCAGGTGTTTACAGTGAACAGTATTTAGATAAGGCTAAAGAGGTTTTTGTGGTATTTGTGTATTTGTAAAAGGCGTATGACAGGGTGGATAGGGGGGCAATGTGGCAGATGTTGCAAGTGTATGGTATAGAAGCTAGTTTACTGAAAGCAGTGAAGAGTTTTTACGAGGATAGTGAGGCTCAAGTTAGAGTATGTAGGAAAGAAGGAGATTATTTCCCAGTAAAAGTAGGCCTTAGACAAGGATGTGTGATGTCACCGTGGTTGTTTAATATATTTATAGATGGGGTTGTAAGAGAAGTAAATGCGAGGGTCTTGGCAAGAGTCGTGGAGTTAAAAGATAAAGAATCACACATAAAGTGGGAGTTATCACAGTTGCTCTTTGCTAATGACACTGTGCTCTTGGGAGATTCTGAAGAGAAGTTGCAGAGGTTGGTGGATGAATTTGGTAGGGTATGCAAAAGAAGAAAATTAATAGTGAATACAGGAAAGAGTAAAGTTATGAGGATAACAAAAAGATTAGGTGATGAAAGATTGGATATCAGATTGGAGGGAGAGAGTATGGAGGAGGTGAATGTATTCAGATATTTGGGAGTGGACGTGTCAGCGGATGGGTCTATGAAAGATGAGGTGAATCATAGAATTGATGAGGGAAAAAGGGTGAGCGGTGCACTTAGGAGTCTGTGTAGACAAAGAACTTTGTCCTTGGAGGCGAAGAGGGGAATGTATGAGAGTATAGTTTTACCAACGCTCTTATATGGGTGTGAAGCATGGGTGATGAATGTTGCAGCTAGGAGAAGGCTGGAGGCAGTGGAGATGTCATGTCTGAGGGCAATGTGTGGTGTGAATATAATGCAGTGGATTCGTAGTTTGGAAGTTAGGAGGAAGTGCGGTATTGCCAAAACTGTTGTCCAGAGGGCTGAGGAAGGGTTGTTGAGGTGGTTCGGACATGTAGAGAGAATGGAGCGAAAGAGAATGACTTCAAGAGTGTATCAGTCTGTAGTGGAAGGAAGGCGGAGAAGGGGTCGGCCTGGGAAAGGTTGGAGGGAGGGGGTAAAGGAGGGTTTGTGTGCGAGGGGCTTGGACTTCCTGCGGGCATGCGTGAGCGTGTTTGATAGGAGTGAATGGAGACAAATGGTTTTTAATACTTGACGTGCTGTTGGAGTGGCAGCAAAGTAACATTTATGAAGAGGGTTCAGGACAACCGGCAGGCCGGACTTGAGTCCTGGAGATGGGAAGTAAAGTGCCTGCACTCTGAAGGAGGGGTGTTAATGTTGCAGTTTAAATAACTGTAGTGTAAAGCACTCTTCTGGCAAGACAGTGATTGGGTGAATGATGGTGAAAGTTTTTCTTTTTCGGGCCACCCTGCCTTGGTGGGAATCGGTCAGTTTGCTAATAATAAAAGATATAAAAAAATATAAATCTTTTTCTTTCAACAAACCTGCCGTATCCTACTAAAGCAGGGTGGCCCATAAGGAGAAACATAAGTATCTCCTTTTAAATTTAGTAATATATACAGGAGAAAGGGTTACCGCCCTCTTGCTCCCGGCATTTTAGTCAACTCTGACTATTACTCCCGAAACCCTCTCCAGGTATACTCCAGAATAAAAAAAAAAGACAGTTAAAAGGTGGGACTGCTGAGAATTGGAGATAGACAGCTGACTGATAATGAACAGGTTATTTCTTGTTATTCTTTACACAAGAAGACACAAATGGCTTCCGAGAAGTTAAGAAATATTTAGTTCATGAAGAAAACAGATAAATTAAGTAATATTACTGTCACGAGGAAAAGGGTTATCAACAATGTAGATAAACTGAAGCAAAATAAGTCCCCAGATTCTGATGAATTATTTTCAAGAAGTATTAGAAATAGAAATCCAGGGGTTATAATACTGCTCTCTACATCATTAGTAAAGCCTCATTCAGCAAAGAATGACAAAATTACTTAATAGCATAAGAAATCTTAAATTGTATTCGTTTGTAAGACGATGAATGAGGGAAGACATGATTGAAATATATGAGTGGAAGATGGGTATTAACAAAGGAGATATTAATAAGGTCCTGAGCATATCCCTCCAAGAAAGAACCCGCAATAATGGATTCAAATTAGATACGTTTAAATTTAGAAAGGATATAGGAATGTATTGGCTAGGAAATAGGGTTATTTCCAAACCAAATTTAGGTTGGATAAATACATGAGTTTGAGGGATTGGATTTAAGCGGGAATTGCACAAGAGTTAAAAGGCCCATCAAAGCTTATTGTTTTTGTAGCAAATAGTCCCAGACTCGGCAGGTCCTTTTGCATAGCTCCTCCTTGTGTTCTTATTGGAGATAATTTGATTAAATGGACTTATCCCTTGATTTAAATATAGGAGTTACATTAGCCATCTTCCATATCTCAGGCAGAACACCAGTTTGGATGGACGCATTAAAGACTACCGTTAATGGCTGATTAAGCTATAACTTGCATTCCTTAATCAGCCATTAAAGGTAGTCTTTAATGCGTCCATCCAAACTGGTGCTCTGCCTGAGATATGGAAGATGGCTAATGTAACTCCTATATTTAAATCAAGGGATAAGTCCATTTAATCAAATTATCTCCAATAAGAACACAAGGAGGAGCTATGCAAAAGGACCTGCCGAGTCTGGGACTATTGGCTACAAAAACAATAAGCTTTGATGGGCCTTTTAACTCTTGTGCAATTCCTGCTTAAATCCAATCCCTCAAACTCATGTATTTATCCAACCTAAATTTGGTTTGGAAATAACCCTATTTCCTAGCCAATACATTCCTATATCCTTTCTAAATTTAAAAGTATCTAATTTGAATCCATTATTGCGGGTTCTTTCTTGGAGGGATATGCTCAGGACCTTATTAATATCTCCTTTGTTAATACCCATCTTCCACTCATATATTTCAATCATGTCTTCCCTCATTCATCGTCTTACAAACGAATACAATTTAAGATTTCTTATGCTATTAAGTAATTTTGTCATTCTTTGCTGAATGAGGCTTTACTAATGATGTAGAGAGCAGTATTATAACCCCTGGATTTCTGTTTCTAATACTTCTTGAAATACTTGATGTTTGCCTTATGTACGCTTAGGCACTGCTGTCTTCTTTCTGGTTTATGCTTACCATAACCCTAAAGGCCTTTTTCGCATTCTGTGTGGCTAAGTTCTACTTTATTTAGTTTATTAGTGCTAAGGTTATGGATATTCCCGAGCTCCAGAACTTTGTATTTATCTACACTGAGCTATATCTGTCAGTTTTCCGACCACGACATGAGTGTGTCTAAATCCTCCTGAAGTACCGTGACATCATCCGCTGAATCAGTTATCTTACCTATTTTCGAGTAATCAGCAAATTTCCTCATCAATGAATAATTCCCTTGTCAATGTCATTGATATATTTTATAAACAACAATTGACCGCCACTTGTTACAGAGCCCTATTCAGATTTCACCTCATTTATGAACACTCTCTGATTCCTCTTGGTGAGCCATGACTCGATCCATGACAGCACTTTTTCCCCAGTGTCATAAACTTCCCTTTTTTTATAATCTCTGGTGCTGTACTCTATCAAAATCTTTAATAAAATCCAGATAAACAATAACGAATTCTTTATCATTATCAACAGCCTCAAAGGTTTACTGAAGAAATTTAGAAATTTTGTTAGGCAGGAACGGCCTCTTGTGAATCCATGCTGTGTATCATTATTCAAATTATGCTTATCAAGATAGCTTCTTATAATATCAGCTATAATTGACCGTATTAATTTGCCTAAAATTAACGTCAACCTTACTGGGTGGTAATTTCATTTCCCATGCTTTGAAAATTGGAATTACATTAGCCAACTTCCTCATATCAGACACTTTACCTGTTTGAAGAGATATATTAAAAATATTAGTTAATGGTTCACAAGGTTCCACTTTGTACTCTTTGAGAACCGTTGAAAAAAAATCATCAGGGCCTTGGGATTTATTTTGTTTCAGTCGGTTTACTTAGTTTTATAACCATATCCCTAATGACTGTGTTATTACATAATTTATCTGCTTCAGGTCCACTATAAAAATTAATTGTTTTGATACTGTTTGTGTCTTCCTGTGTGAAAACCAAGAGGAAAAAATTATTAAAAATCGAGCTCATTTCATTCTTCTTGTTATTAAGATGCCCAGAGTTATTTTTAAGATGACCTATATTTTCTTTTCATAGTACCGTTTAGCTTTTCTTATCCCCTTTTTAATCTCCCTTTTATATGAATATATTGATTCAAAAGATGATCCTCACCTCTTTTGATGCATCTTTAAATTCCTTTCTTCTGCCCTACAAGATGATTGAACCTATTATTGATCTATTTCAGTCATTTCTCTTTGATCTTATTTCTTTGGGCTGCAAGTACAGAGTTTAGAAAACTATCATATTGATAGCTCTCTTCGTTACCGCAGTCCTTAGACGATAGGTGTTTTCTAATCCCATAGTAATCTGCTAGAAAAATCTGGGACCGTTACTGAATTATCCTTATTATTTGTGGTCCAAACTCCTCTGTAATTGCTAAATTATTAACAAGGGTTTCGTTTAGGGAAATGACTAAATTAATACATAGCATTAGAAATCTTCCGAATGAGGGGAGACATGATCAAAGTGTAAGTGGAAGATGGGTATTAACAAAAGAAATATAAATAAGGTTTTGAGGATATCTCTCCAAGAGAGAACCCTCATGGAACGGTCTGCCTAGTAGGGTTATCGAAGCTAAAACCTTAGGTAGTTTCCAATTTAGGTTGGATAAATGCATGAGTGAGAATGGGACTTGCACGTGAGTAAATAGAATTATCAAAGCTTATTGCTTGGATATTGTTTATTCTGTTAGTGGGTTGGATTTTTTAAGAACTTGCCTAGTATGGGCCAACAGGCCTACTACAGTGTTCCTCCTTTATGTTCTTAAGTCCTTACTTGGATTATGCCGCTCAGGATGGATATAAGTTCACTGGAGAACATACAGAGAAGAATGACTAAAGCGATTAGCTGTATAAGGAATCTGTCTTACGAAGGCAGACTTAGATCCTTGAATCTTCACTCTTTTGAGAGACGATGATAAATGAGACACTTTTTTCAGCATTTGAATATCTCTATTCTGGAAACTTTTCGCCACACAATGCTTTCTTCAGTCCAGTGCAGAAAGAGATGGTATAAGGGGCTCTGGTGGCGTGGTGGCTAAAGCTCTCACATCACACGGCTAGCACCTGGGTTTGATTCCCAGCCAGGGTAGAAACATTGGGCGTATTTCTTTACACCTGTTGTCTATGTTCACCCAACAGTACAATGGGTACCTGGGTGTTAGTCGACTGGTGTGGGTCGCATCCTGGGACACTGAATTAATTTGCCCGAAATGCTCAGCATAACAAGGGGCTTTCTATATAGTAATATGTCATTGATGTCACCTAGGTCTGTATACCATGTTCATGTAATTGTAGTAAATAAAGATATTATATTATATTAAGAGGAGGAGTTTGAGGTAATCAGTCCCTCAGCCTTGAGTCGAAGTGTTCAGTCCATCAGTTTTGACAGAAGTGAAACATATTCGCTAAGACGAAGCTTATATGCTAATAAGAGATGAGGTGTAGCAGTAGAGGACGGAGTCACCAGCTAACAAAGACGCTAGCAGAAGTAAGTCGCGTCTACAGATTAGAAAAGTTTTGAAGAAATCCCTGCTCAACCTCAACATTCATCAGTATATAAGCTCCATCTCCGCGAATATGCTGCACTTTTGTCAAGATTGAAAGACTGAACACATCTATCCATGACTGAGGGACTGATTACCTCAAAATACTCCTCTTATTCCAATGAATCAACACATATAAACACATCACATTTTTCCTTTCTATAAGAAACATACATTCACTCAAAACTCCTGTAGAGCAGAACCTTCCTTTGTATAACTAGTCATTATTATAAGTGGAACCAAAAACTCTTCACAAGTTTCAGTCTTCTATCTACAGGTTATTTGTGTATTGTTCCAGTCAGGGTATTGATTCATTTTATTCATTACATTAAATCTTATTTTTTCTTCAACCGTGTCTTCCTGGAATATTAGTAACCATGTGAGTGTGAAACATTAATTTTTTTTACACTGGCCGTTTCCTGGTGGTGGGAGTGAATGATGATAATGCTGATGATGTTGACGCTGGTGTTAATGTAGAGATGCTTCAGCAGAATTCAGGGACATGAGGGGTAGAGGGGCCTGCATTTATGTAAACCAGGCCGTGCCTCATATTTGAGCAGATGCACCAATTGCAACCTATATTGTGACAGTATATGCAATTCTAAGACATATTTTTTTGTGATCATTTTTTGAGTTTATTTATTTTTGGGCCATAAAATGCCCTTTTTGGCCGCATCAAATATGAGGCACTGCCCGACAATGGTTCAACTGTAGGTGACAGATCAGGCATCAAATTTGATGCAAGCCTGACAAAGGCATTTGTCTAAAAGAATCATAACAGCTGTTATAACTGATAATTAAAGGCATAAATATACATTTAAGGTTTATACATAAACAATTTGGGTAAACAAAAGGCACAGAAACTTGATTTCAATAAATTTAACACATTTTAAGTAATTGACATTTTATAAAAAAATTGGAAAAATGTTGTTGCTTATGGAATTCCAGGAAACAATTCCTCATTGAATTTAGACATAAATTAACCTTGCAGAAGGAACAAGCAAAGGAAGAGTAGGTCCTCTTGTTCTTGGTGTTGCAATGTTTACATGAAAGCCTCTTTGCAGAAACTGGCCAGTGTTTTTGTGTTTCATCAAATATTGTATCATGAGACCTTTTTCTATGCTGATTGGGAATGTCATCAAGTGAAGAAGACCTTGAAGAAGACCGTGAAGTTGAACAACTTGGAGATCTCAGGCTCCTTGGGATTCCATTGGTTGACTTTCTTGCAGAATAGGAGATGGAAAACCGAAATTCCTTGAGGTTCATGCATTTCTCTTTCAAAGCACCATAGTCACACCTGTACAACAACCAGCCATTGACACAATAAAGATCAATGATATATCCAAAGAGCCTCATGTACCAGCGTTTTGCTTTGAGCGGAGACTTGTAGAGATGCACCTACATATCATTCTTATCTATGCGCCCCATATGGGCATTATAATTCTTTATCACTGTAGGACAGTCAACTTCCACCTTCTGTTTGAGCTCCTTGCTGTACCTCTTTATCTTTGTCACTGGGTTGATGCCAATATCATTAGTCAGTAAAGTAACAACCTGACTGTTTTTCCAACGTACAGCAAGGACACCATCCAATGAACAGTAATCCATAGCACTCCTTTTCACCTTTGTTTTTTTCCATGTCACTGACAGACATAAGTGGTGGTTTTCCAATTCTGCTGTCCCTTGCAGTGCCTGTGTACCTGCGATTGAATGTAGCATGCAGATATTTCACTAGAGGCAAACTGGTAAAGTTATCTGCATAAATTGCACTGGTCTTTGTGTGGTCCATAGTCTTTGCAAGGCAAATAACAACCTTGGAACTTATAGGCATTTTCTTCTCCTCCTCTGTTAGGCTAAAACTGTGATAATCAAATGTTGTTTGACCTTGATACATCATTATGTCATGTATAAATCCATCATCGCCGTCCCTGCAAAAAAGTTTAAATCCCTATTTATCACGCTTGGTCTTGATATATTGCCTGAGATTTCCTGCTCTTGTTCCCTTATATCCCACTATTACCTCATCAACTGATTGCTTTGGTTTACCTGGAACTGTTAGGCATGCTTTTCTTAGACCTTCAAACAGTGGTCTTACTTTATGGAACCTGTCAGCTGTTGCCTTGGTATTATCATTTATATGAATAGCTGTCCTTAGTAACCTAAACCTTTTAGATGTCATAACAGTTGTAATATCAGGATGACAATGGTAATGGGACCAGTAATCCTCTAAAGAGGGCAGGATGTCCATACTCATGAATATCAGAATTCCAACAAATTGCATAAGCTCTTCACTAGTGGTGTTGAAGTTAGTATTAACATCTTTCTGTGTTGCATACAGGTTTGTGTTAAATACAAGGCTTTCTAGCATTTCTGCAGTAAATAACTCACAAAAATATTGAAATGGTTCCTTGACATGTGTTGGTACCTCATGTTTGTAGTCAGGTAATGGAGTATTTGTTATGTCGAGTTTGCTCCAGGTGGCATCAGTGTTGTTGACAGTAGTTTCATCTACCTCAACCTCGTCATCTTTAACTGCTTGTTTTCATACATTTCTTCGTTTTACATTAACTTGCCCACTTCTCTTAGATAAATCTTCATGTTCATCTTCACTTGAAGAAGAAGCATCTGCCTGTGGCTCATAATCATCTCCAGAATCCACTTCCTCATTAGGGTCACTGTAATCATGTAACTCTGGCACGATGTAATCCTTTCTTCTTTGAGCCGTTGATCCATAAAACACATTTGTGTTCAACTGAAATGAACAGAAAACACAAAATGAGCATTCCATATGAGCAAATTTTATAAATTTACAAGGTAAAATTACTCATATATCAATGAATTTGATTCAGCATGCACTTGTTAGCTATCAGTGACAAAGACGGTCTAATTATGATCTGTTAATAATCCATGATATATGATACCTTCATTGGCCCATTTCTTATAACCATTGTCAGGTCTGGCCTCAATATTGATACAAAAATGGTAAGTGATAATCTACCATTGTTAGGCCGGGCCTCAATATTGATACCAAAAAGGTAAACAATACTTCAAGTGCATTTATTTGTTACTTCTCAATGCCTCAGGCAATTCATTTACATCTCAAAATGAAGTTCAAACATTCAATAATGCACTGGAAACACATTCAGAAACTTACTGACATTCTGGAGTGGTGTAAATTGGTGAAATATCAGGAGAATGAGGGTCAAAATGCTGCTCCTTCAACAAGTTAAGCAGTACTGAACACTCAATACCCAAGTGACGCCAACTTCAAGCTCCGCCCAGAAGGTGTGTAATTAGCTGGATTGAGGCGAGAAGTCTCTGGGAGCTTTTGCTTTGTGTCTATGGAGCCATGAAAACCATACTTTTGGTGCCTCAATACTGAGGCACCGTGCGGTAAAGGGTTAATTAATAGTGTGCATTAAAGTAATGTGGTGCTCACACAAAGCTGCTCTAACAATTCTTGCAGGAATAATGGGGACAACATACTGGTGGTGGGAGCGAATATTGTTAGTAGTATGGATGATGGTGACACTAGTGTTAATACAAAGCTACTCTGGCAACCTCATGGCGCTCCTGGCAGTGCGATACATCCCCCAGCCCTACCAGACTCTCCAGGACGTAGTCGAAGACTCCCATGTTTCACTTATATGGCAAAAAGGCTCTACTTCTGCATCATATCTGAAGGTATATAATAAATTCCTTAAACCAAAGTTTTCCTTATAAAGCATGTGAATGTATATTTGTATGATTAATGGCAGAGCTCGCATTTTTCCTGAGTCACTAATATACTTTTTCCTAATTACTCTCCCTTAGCTAGAATTTTTCCAAGACTTATATGCTAAAGGACGAAATATTCTTATCCTTAGAGTTTATCTTCACTCCATTTCCTCTTATCAAGATTTTCCCCAATTTTATAAATTTTTCCTATAGGTGAAATTCGATTTATGTGTTTCGGCAGATGAAATTCGGGTAGATTTCTGACTTACATGACAACTCTCGCGATATCAACTACGTTTGTATGTAAAGAATAGTTGTTTTTATTTGTGCTTAAGGATTTACTTAATGTTTTAAGGAAACTTTGCTCAACATTTACATATATCAACCAACCCCCCCTATGAGTTTTTGATTACTGCAGCCCCAGTTTAGAGGTTAACAAATCCATAGTTAAACTTGACCACTGCAGTGGTGTTACGAGATATTTATTAGTGGGTGAATATACTCAAACACTGGTAAGCTTTTATTTTTGTGGTAAGAATAAATAAAACCCTAAAAAGTATATGACAGGTAAGCATTTATACATTATAAAAACTATACAATTACATACAACATCAAAAGATAACATTGCATCTTATCTCAGTCTTCACTTTTTATCATCAAACACAAAGCAAGACTTCACCTCATTCCAGTCGTCGGATGTACCTCCCAGTACTATATAACACTATGAACACTCTAACTCCATTTTCCTTGATTAAAAATACATCCAATCTCCAATTCCTTGGAACCAGATTCCCGCTTAACTCCCTCTCCATACACTTGAACCATGACCACATTATCTTCATCTGTTCAAGATTCCCACTCCGTTTCCCTGCCAACATACGCACCTGCTACACTCCATCTCCCTACCAACATACGCACCTGATACACTCCATCTCCCTACCAACATACGCACCTGCTACACTCCATCTCCCTACCAACATACGCACCTGCTACACTCCGTCTCCCTACCAACATACGCACCTGCTACACTCCATCTCCCTACCAACATACGCACCTGATACACTCCGTCTCCCTACCAACATACGCACCTGATACACTCCGTCTCCCTACCAACATACGCACCTGATACACTCCGTCTCCCTACCAACATACGCACCTGATACACTCCGTCTCCCTACCAACATACGCACCTGATACACTCCGTCTCCCTACCAAAATACGCACCTGATACACTCCGTCTTCCTACCAACATACGCACCTGATACACTCCGTCTCCCTACCAACATACGCCCCTGCTACACTCAGTCTCCCTACCAACATATGCCCCTGCTACACTCGGTCTCCCTACCAACATACGCACCTGCTACACTCCATCTCCCTACCAACATACGCACCTGCTACACTCCGTCTCCCTACCAACATACGCACCTGCTACACTCCATCTCCCTACCAACATACGCACCTGCTACACTCCGTCTCCCTACCAACATACGCACCTGCTACACTCCGTCTCCCTACCAACATACGCACCTGCTACACTCCGTCTCCCTACCAACATACGCACCTGATACACTCCGTCTCCCTACCAACATACACACCTGATACACTCCGTCTCCCTACCAACATACGCACCTGCTACGCTACGTCTCCCTACCAACATACACACCTGATACACTCCGTCTCCCTACCAACATACGCCCCTGCTACAATCAGTCTCCCTACCAACATACGCACCTGCTACACTCCGTCTCCCTACCAACATATGCACCTGCTACACTCCGTCTCCCTACCAACATACGCACCTGCTACACTCCGTCTCCCTGCCAACATACACACCTGCTACACTCCGTCTCCCTACCAACATACACACCTGCTACACTCCGTCTCCCTACCACCCTACCAACATACGCACCTGCTACACTCCGTCTCCCTACCAACATACGCACCTGCTACACTCCGTCTCCCTACCAACATACGCACCTGCTACACTCCGTCTCCCTACCAACATACGCACCTGCTACACTCCGTCTCCCTACCAACATACGCACCTGCTACACTCCGTCTCCCTACCAACGTACACACCTGCTACACTCCGTCTCCCTACCAACATACGCACCTGCTACGCTACGTCTCCCTACCAACATACGCACCTGCTACGCTACGTCTCCCTACCAACATACGCACCTGCTACACTCCGTCTCCCTACCAACATACGCACCTGCTACGCTACGTCTCCCTACCAACATACACACCTGCTACACTCCGTCTCCCTACCAACATACGCACCTGCTACGCTACGTCTCCCTACCAACATACACACCTGCTACACTCCGTCTCCCTACCAACATACGCACCTGCTACACTCCGTCTCCCTACCAACATACGCACCTGCTACGCTACGTCTCCCTACCAACATACACACCTGCTACACTCCGTCTCCCTACCAACATACGCACCTGCTACGCTACGTCTCCCTACCAACATACACACCTGCTACACTCCGTCTCCCTACCAACATACGCACCTGCTACACTCCGTCTCCCTACCAACATACACACCTGCTACGCTACGTCTCCCTACCAACATACACACCTGCTACGCTACGTCTCCCTACCAACATACACACCTGCTACACTCCGTCTCCCTACCAACATACACACCTGCTACACTCCGTCTCCCTACCAACATACACACCTGCTACACTCCGTCTCCCTACCAACATACGCACCTGCTACACTCCGTCTCCCTACCAACATACACACCTGCTACGCTACGTCTCCCTACCAACATACACACCTGCTACGCTACGTCTCCCTACCAACATACACACCTGCTACACTCCGTCTCCCTACCAACATACACACCTGCTACACTCCGTCTCCCTACCAACATACGCACCTGCTACGCTACGTCTCCCTACCAACATACACACCTGCTACACTCCGTCTCCCTACCAACATACACACCTGCTACGCTACGTCTCCCTACCAACATACGCACCTGCTACACTCCGTCTCCCTACCAACATACGCACCTGCTACACTCCGTCTCCCTACCAACATACGCACCTGCTACGCACGTTTCATGTCTAGACCCCGAAAATCATTCCATATTTCACTTAATTATCGTTATAACCATTACACATTTATTTCTCTTCCATGACACGACATCACACATTCACTTCAATACTTTGAAAACCATTATACATTCACTTCTTCATCATGAAGACCATACATATTCATTTCAGTACACAGCCATTTTTCTACCTTGAAATTCATTATTCACTTCATTTCACTACCCTGAAAATACATCACATATTCACTTATATGCTCTCGAAACCATTACACATTCACTTCTTCACTATTACATATTCATTTCTAAGCCCTGTAATTCATTACACTTTCACTTCTCTACCCTGAAAGTCCACCGTTCAGCCATTTCTCTACACTGAAAATCATTACACATTAATTCCCTGTCCTGAAAGGACATCACACATTCATTTCTGTTTCCTGAACATCACTACTTTAATTAATATTCGTTACACACTCATGAAAAAAAAAAAACATTTCATACCCATTTTTTTCACCAATAAATATCACAAACTTCATTTATTCACATTCGTTTCACATTAACTGCTCACTTCTCTACCATAAAAAATATGTACTACATCGAATCTCGACCACCAAAAAATATACAATAATTTCCTTCACTGTCTTGTAGCTCAGATTTTCAATAAAATTTCTTACACAAATACAAAATAGACATTTAATGGCACATTCCTCCTTATATAACTTTCCACCCCACCTTAACTTCTGTAGTAAAAAAAATTCTCACTAAAATATATACTTTTAGCAACACACCTGCACTTTAATTTTATTCTTAAGCTTTATATTCAAGCTTCCATGATGACCATCATCAGAATTAAAACCATCCTTACACTAATCTGGCAACATTGTCTGTTAACTGCTACACACACACACACACACACACACACACACACACACACACACACACACACACACACACACACACACACACACACACACACACACACACACACACAAACACACACGCATACACATCAAAAAAAAAAATCCCTAGTATGCAATGTTGGAGAAGAAACTGAAAGTTTGGTACACCAACACTGAGGAATAATGAATAAATGGGAGGAGTGGCAAGAAAGAATCACAGAGGCATCTCCAGATATTATGCCTCTCACAGAAACCCAGCTCACAGGATTGGTAAAAGACGCCATCTTTGAAACTGGTTATCAGATCATGAGAAAAGACAGAGGAAATAAGAATAGGGGGTGGAGGAGTGGCATTGCTCATCAAAAACCAATGGAATTGGCAATCAAATGCTCGGCAAGCAGGACCCTATCTCACATTTCTAAAGCGGCTAGCCCATATGCATCAGGGAAGTTCACAGATCTTTATAAGCAGGTGAATGGAGGTTCCACCAACTTAGAAACCCGAGACACCATTAAAGCATGGCGCAACCTACTCCTGTTCGGGTGTGTCTGTCTTGCAGTTCCTGAAAGACGAGGCAAACTGCTAACCACATCAGTCATCAAGGTAGCGTGCAACTACCCAAGAACAGATAACTGTGTCCCTCTGCCCCATCATCGGAGGAATCACAGAGGTAGACCCAAGAAAATTTCCATTGAAAACGAGAAAATTTGCGGACAGGTTAGCAAATATATCGAAGAAGGTAATACACTGGGAGCAATCAGAATAATCACAAGTGATGACACTGTAGTTCCCAAAAGAAGAGACCATAGCCCAAGCACTAATCGACAAGCATCCAATCAGGGACACCATAGCCATCAACAACCCTGAGTTAGACCCCATCACTGAGCAATTAATTTTGCCAGATTCAGACGTCTATAAGGCGACAGTTTTATTTCCAGCAGCATCTGCTGGAGGTTACACTGGAATTCGATCTCAACACCTCAAAGAGATGGTAAATCCAGTACTCGGCGTATCTGCATCAATTCTAGCCAAGGACTCGAACGCATGCTGTTTGGCCTGCCTCATGGTGAGCGAAAACTCATGACACCTTAATCCACTGGGC
>NC_091307.1:46932577-46940077 GCF_038502225.1 Cherax quadricarinatus
TAGGGGTTGCAAGATCCTGTACGAGGCACAAGTACGCTCACACCTTGAGTATGCTCCACTTTCTTGGTTTGCCTGCCCCCCCCTCTCATCTGTGACTGCTTGACAGAGTAGAGAACAGAGCAAGACGTCTCATCTCTCGCCTGGGCCCATCCTGGATAGATCTGTCATTTCAGCAGAGCCTTCAACATAGGAGGGATGTGGGTGGCCTTACTGTTATGTACAAGGCCAATATTGTCAAAATACCACACTTGGATCCACTTCGAGGACAGCGTGAAACAAGCTTTTATGCCACCAGAAAGCAGCAACTTCACTCTGGCTGTACCCTTCTCCAGAACATCACTCCATCTGAGATCATACATACCCAGGATGACTCGAGTATGGAACACATTCGTACAGCATAATGATGTCAACGAGATAAAGTCAGTTGATCAAATGAAAATGCTGGCCCACAGATGGCTCCAACTTCATCCTGTTCCCTACTTGTATGTCTCATAACAATAAAAATGCTTTCAAATGAGCTGATGTAGGTAACAGCTCTTAGCTTGCCAATAAAGTTAGGAATCCTTAACCTGTAAATAGCTGTCAATAAAGCTAGGGATCCTTAACATTGTCAAACCCTGTGTAAAAAAAAAAAGAGAGAGAGAGAGAGATAGATAGATAGAGAGAGAGAGAGAGAGAGAGAGAGAGAGAGAGAGAGAGAGAGAGAGAGAGAGAGAGAGAGAGAGAGAGAGAGAGAGAGAGAGAGAGAGAGAGAGAGAGAGAGAGAGAGAGAGAGAGAGAGAGAGAGAGAGAGAGAGAGAAAGAGAGAGAGAGAGAGAGAGAGAGAGAGAGAGAGAGAGAGAGAGAGAGAGAGAGAGAGAGAGAGAGAGTGAGAGAGAGAGAGAGAGAGAGAGAGAGAGAGAGAGAGAGAGAAAGAGAGAGAGAGAAAGAGAGAGAGAGAGAGAGAGAGAGAGAGAGAGAGAGAGAGAGAGAGGGAGGGAGAAGGAGTGTGGGATAGTGTGGGTATGTGTGGCAAAGAGTGGTTAGAATGTAGGTGTGATGTATCAGCCTTTTCAGTGGTTCGTGTACATATGTGTGTACACACAGAGTATGTTCTCTCACTCTTTTGTGTGCGGGTAGTGTTTATGAGGCCTAGTTGACTCTACACCAGACTCAAGTTTTGTGTGCGTGTAGTGTTAGTGAGGCCAAGTTGACTCTACACCAGACTCGAGATTTTGTATCCCTGGGTATTCTGATCACTCCATGATTTTCCTATCTTGTGATCCAGTGAAGATGCCAGCCTTCACCTTTGCCTCTGATAGCTTGGGAAAGAAGTCTTGAAGATACTTGAAGGCTGCAGACTCTTTGTCGAGAGCTGTAACAAACTGTTTCATTAGACTTGTTTGATGTGTAATGGAGGGAACAGAACCTTTTGAGGACCCACCCATGTTTGATATTATGTCTTTCTACTGAAAACTCAGTACTTTGAGGCCAGTGCTTCCTCTGGTAATATGCTGCTCTGTCTCTACTATCCCAATGACAGAGATAACAAGGAAACATGGTAAAACCTCCTTGGAGTCCCATCAAAAATCCCACAATTTTGAAGTCTCCAATAACCTCCCAGCCATACTTATCATAGTTCAAAGCTTCCAGTTATTGTCCTCCATAAGATGCACTGAATGAGCCAAGGAAAGAGATGGATTGTTGTTCCCATTGTGCAGAAGTACAGCTTTTAGGCTTCTGGAGGAGCTGTCAGTGAAGTTTCCACTCATCAAACATGCCTGATACATCATTACAGTAGCACAACCTGTCTTCATTAGTGAAGAAGCTTGAGAAATGTTGGTGACGTTTTCTTTGGCTTGTCACTTGCGCACTTTCATCCACCAAGTCCCACTCCTTGAGCCTTGAAATAAAAAGCTCAGCATTTGACTTTGTCAAACCAAGATCTCTGATAAGGTCACTGAGGTCTGTCTGGTTTGGGTAATAAGGTTTCCTCCCAACAGCTGCATCTGCGAGATCATAGTCTTGTTCACTGTGAAGTTCATTTTCTTATTTGCTGCTTTCTTTTTTTGGCTGTTGATTTCTTACAGGAAGATCAGCACTGTGTGGTACTGGTGCAACAGAAGAGGGAAGGTCTGGATAAGAAATAGCAGGTGTATTTTTCCCAGTTCTGCGTGTGGAAGGATCCACCAGGCAGAAGCAGCAGTTGGTTGAGTGATCAGTGGGTTCACGTCATATTCTAGCAACAGTAAACTTCATGGATCTTTTTTCTCCTCTATATCATCCTGTAAAATAACAGAAGAATTAGTTTCTGTTACATACATTTCATTTAAAAAATGTTCCTAATCAAGATTTTACCCTTCATATAACTAATGATTTTCTTACCTTCCAATGTTTTCTTACAATGTTGACAAGCAACATGAGGCGCCCAGGTCTTGTCTTGGTCCACAACTGACATGACAAAATATGCTTTGTAAGCTTCACACATTTATTTAGATGCTGTTACTGAGAACTTCTTCTTAAAAGTGTCATGACCTCACAAGCAAAGTTCTGGGATCTAAATATTTTTTTTCAATTTTATTTAGTTATGAAGAATTCGGAAATGATGCTTATTTCCCAGGAACACGACGAGAGTGAAATTTTGTTACATAGTGTTACTCTATTCACTTTAACCGTGCTTCAAAACCTTTCCAGGTTTGCACTTCCAGGTTTGCACTTTCCCCTCACTTTATGCTTGTTTTATTATTCACTAACTGATCTATCGTTATTCCCCTCACTTTATAATTGTTTTATTATTCACTACCTTATCTATTCTAATCTCATCTCTCACTGGCTTGGTCACACTTACTCTGTTTGAATTTGCAGTTACTGGCTTGTGGCAACACCTACACCCAACACTAGGCCGCCTCTCTCTCTCTTGGCACTAATTCCACTTTCAAATTGTTGTATATAAATTGCAGTCCTCACTTCCCTTTTCTGATTTAGGACAGCTTGTAATTCAATACTTGGGTTGATTCACTGATACTGATACCTTTCGTGACCCTTGAAATGACATTGATGTGCCAAAAACCACTTAAGATCCACGATGGTGTTACTCCCGTCGGTCTGTGTGTGTGTGTTTGTGTGTGTGTGTGTGTGTGTGTGTTTGAGAGAGTTTTGTGTGTGTTTCTGATTAGTAAAAAAAGAAATATGAATCCTATTTATTCAATTTCAGGTAAGTGTACACTTTACGAATCAAGAGAAAAGTTTCTGCAGATAATGTTGTCCATGATGGGTCCCAAGGGCAGCCCAATTGTTCCTGCTTTTGATAAAAGGTAAGCAAAAAATTGAATATTAATTATTTAAATTTAATTTGTTTGTTACAGACACTACAAACCACAAAAAATGGACACTTATCACTTAAGGAAAAACCAATACCAATGATTTCACTGAAACTGCAGTTTATTTGCAGAATTGCACTGATTTATCCCTCAATGGAAACCTTCATGAACTGAATTCTGATACCGCAACAGTTCTGCAAAATCTCTCTCAAAAAATTAGTTAAATACATTTTGGAGCAAGAAGAGCAAGCATAGAACCATTACCTATACATGTATGATTCAGTAGAGAAGATTGTATAAATATTCGCTGAGACAGGTGCAGAAGATAAGTAACTTTAACCATTACTGAATGTCTAATGAACTAAATCTTCAAACAGTAAAAGAGAGGAGAAATAACGATGAAAACTGCTATCCTAGGCCTTGATACGGTAGATAACAACAGACAATTTGACAGGAAGGAAAAAAAGAGCAAATGAACAGATGTATATCAAAGTGCCATAAGAGAGAGGTATGAATGCAAGAAACTATTTCTAAAGCTTGACTGTAACTAGAAAGTACAAGCATGTCCATCAGGAAACAGTGAAATTAGACTGAATGAATAATTTTAATATAGATTTCGTAGGGCCTCAGAGGCCACAATTAGATTGGCAGTAGTCATGGAACGGGAGCTCAAATTTCAACATTGCTATAACAATTTATACTATAAAACTATAGACACTTTTCCATTATAATAAAACAATGTATATGATCATTGCTTTGCAGGATAACGTCGATGAGGGAAGCAGGATTGTTCAGTCAGTGGATAAAAGAAGACGAACCAAACTCCACAGTATGTAACAAGTCTGGCAACAAGATCACAGTCAATGAGCCGCTCGCGTTCAAAAACGTTTGGGTAATCATTAAATTTGAAAAAAAAAATTCAAAAATTTTTTATTCACATATAAACGAAAAGAAATTTATCAAACTTAAACATCTATACTAATTAATTTTCTAGAGTCTCCCTTTCTCATTATCGAATGTGTCAGTGAGAGAATACGCAACATACACACACGCATATGCACATACACACACACACACATACACACACACACACACACACACACACACACACACACACACACACTGCAAGAAGGCGTTTGACACAGTTCCACACAAGAGATTGGTGCAAAAACTGGAGAACCAAGCAGGGATAACAGGGAAGGCACTACAATGGATCAGGGAATACTTGTCAGGAAGACAGCAGCGAGTCATGGTACGTGGCGAGGTGTCAGAGTGGGCACCTGTGACCAGCGGGGTCCCGCAGGGGTCAGTCCTAGGACCAGTGCTGTTTCTGGTATTTGTGAACGACATGACGGAAGGAATAGACTCTGAGGTGTCCCTGTTTGCAGATGACGTGAAGTTGATGAGAAGAATACACTCGATCGAAGACCAGGCAGAACTACAAAGGGATCTGGACAGGCTGCAGAACTGGTCCAGCAATTGGCTCCTGGAGTTCAATCCCACCAAGTGCAAAGTCATGAAGATTGGGGAAGGGCAAAGAAGGCCGCAAACGGAGTACAGTCTAGGGGTCAGAGACTACAAACCTCACTCAAGGAAAAAGATCTTGGGGTGAGTATAACACCAGGCACATCTCCTGAAGCGCACATCAACCAAATAACTGCTGCAGCATATGGGCGCCTAGCAAACCTCAGAACAGCATTCCGACATCTTAATAAGGAATCGTTCAGGACCCTGTACACCGCATACGTTAGGCCCATATTGGAGTATGCGGCACCAGTTTGGAACCCACACCTAGCCAAGCACGTAAAGAAACTAGAGAAAGTGCAAAGGTTTGCAACAAGACTAGTCCCAGAGCTAAGAGGTATGTCCTACGAGGAGAGGTTAAGGGAAATCAACCTGACGACACTGGAGGACAGGAGAGATAGGGGGACATGATAACGACATACAAAATACTGAGAGGAATTGACAAGGTGGACAAAACAGGATGTTCCAGAGATTGGACACAGTAACAAGGGGACACAGTTGGAAGCTAAAGACACAGATGAATCCACAGGGATGTTAGGAAGTATTTCTTCAGCCACAGAGTAGTCAGTAAGTGGAATAGTTTGGGAAGCGATGTAGTGGAGGCAGGATCCATACATAGCTTTAAGCAGAGAGGGCACATAAAGCTCACGGCTCAGGAGAGTGACCTAGTAGCGATCAGTGAAGAGGCGGGGCCAGGAGCCTCGGACTCGACCCCTACAACCTCAACTAGGTGAGTACAACTAGGTGAGTACACACACACACACACACACACACACACACACACACACACACAACACACACACACACACACACACACAAACACACACACACACACACACATATAAATATATATAAATATATATATATATATATATATATATATATATATATATATATATATATATATATATATATATATATATATATATATATATATATATATACTTTTGTTAACACATCAGCCGTCTCCCACCAAAGGCAGAGTGACCCGAAAAAGAAAAACTTTCATCGTCATTCACTCCATCACTGTCTTACTAGAGGGGTGCTTTACACTACAGTTATAAAATAGCAACATTAACACCCCTACTTCAGAGTGCAGACACTGTACTTCCCATCTCCAGGACTCAAGTCCGGCCTGCCGGTTTTCCTGACTCCCTTCAAAAATGCTACCTTGCTCACACTCCAAGTGCGCTTCAAATCCTGTAAACCATTTGTCTCTAATCGCTCTTATCTAACACGCTCATGCATGCTGGCTGGAAGCCCAATCCCTCGCAAACAAAACCTCCTTTACCCCCTCCCTTTAACCCTTCCTAGGCTGACCCCTATTCCGCCTTCCCTCCACTACAGATTTATATACTCTCTAAGTCATTCTATTTCTTTCCACCCTCTCTACATGTCCGAACCACCTCAACAACTCCTCCTCAGCCCTCTGGATAATAGTTTTGGTAATCTCGCACCTCCTCCTAATCTCCAAACTACGGATTCTCTGCTTCATATTCACACCACACATTGCCCTCAGACAAAACATCGCAACTGCCTCCAGCCTTCTCCTTGTTGCAGCATTCACCACCAGTGCCTCACACCCATGACTACTCTCTTATACATTCCCCTCTTTGCTTTCATGGATAAAGTTCCTTTGTCTCCACAGACTCCTCAGTGCACCACTTACCTTTTTACCCTCGTTAATTCTATGATTCACCTCATCTTTCATAGACCCATCTGCTGACACGTCCACTCCCAAATATCTGAATACATTCACTTCCTCCATACTCTCTTCCTCCAATCTGATTATTAATATTCCGTTACCTAATTTTTTGTTATTCTCATCACCTTACTGTTCCCTATATTCACTTTTAATTTCCTTTTTTTATATACCCTACCAAACTCATCCATCAACCTCTGTAACTTCTCTTCAGAATCTCCCAAAAGAACAGTGTCATCAGCAAAGGGCAACTGTGACAAACTCCCACTTTGTAATTGATTCTTTAACTTTTAACCCAACACCTCTTGCCAACACCCGATGGGATAAATATAGAAACGCTAAAAGCAGGTGGGATATAATTTTGGAGTGGTTGGTGTTGTTATTTAATAAATGTATGGCAAGGTACCTAGGGATTCGCAGAGAGCGTGTATAGTTCCTTTGTATATATATATATATATATATATATATATATATATATATATATATATATATATATATATATATATATATATATACTATATATATATATGTATCATATATATATATATATATATATATATATATATATATATATATATATATATAAATATATATATATATATATATATATATATATATATATATATATATATATATATATATATATTATATATATATATATATATATATATATATATATATATATATAATAGGTCCTTTACAATTCATCCCACTAACAAAACATTTTAAGAAATTATTGCATACACAAATTTTCACTTGTCCTATATGGCAAGACGAACGTTGCTATTTAAGCCAAGATCGCAAATTCTGCCTATTCGGCACGACATAATTATACATATATATATATATGTATATATATATATATATATATATATATATATATATATATATATATATATATATATATATATATATATATATATATATATATATATAATATATATAACATATATATACATATATATATATATATAT
>NC_091307.1:46945077-46962577 GCF_038502225.1 Cherax quadricarinatus
CTAACTCTATTTGAAACCCCTGACCTATTCCCATTTATTCCTCTCCAATGAAACTCTCCCACCCCCTTCAGCTTTGTTTCACTTAAAGCCAGGACATTCAAAGCTCTCATTCATAACATCCACAATCATCTCTTTCTTATCATTTGCACAACATCCACGCAAATTCAGACTTTCCACTTTGACAATTTTCTTCTTCTTATTCTTTTTAGCAATTATTACAGGAAAAGGGGTTACAACCCATATATATATATATGTATATATATATATATATATATATATATATATATATATATATATATATATATATATATATATATATATATATATATATATATATATATATGCAATAAGATCACAGTAAACAGGTGATTTCAAAATATGCAAAACAACCACTCTGAAAGAATAGAGAAATTCCAAGCGCCTTCGTGACTACTCACATTATCAAGGAACTATGTGAGTAGTCACGAAAGCGCTTGGAATTTCTCTATTCTTTCAGAGTGGTTGTTTTGCATATATATATATATATATATATATATATATATATATATATATATATATATATATATATATATATATATATATATATATATATATATATATATATATATATATATATATATATATATATATATATATATATATATATATATATATATATATATATATATATATATATATATATATATATATATATGTATATATACATATATATATATATATATATATATGTATATATATATATATATATATATATATATATATATATATATATATATATATATATATATATATATATATATATATATATATATATATGTATATATATTAAGGCTGATGCATGCAGGGAATGAGATGAAAAGCTGTAAGCCTTCTCCCTGAAAGCTGGCTGCCTTGGATCAAAGTCTAGTGCAAGCTGGACTTCTAGGCATTGATCCAGTGTGGGTAGATTGGTAAAGCACTGCGTACCTTGTTCCAAGGATCGTAGGTTCGAGTCTCCTTCAGCCAGAGATCAGTGTTTGTGTATATTTCGCGTGCTCTTGCGAATTCCTTATATATGTATATATATATATATATATATATATATATATATATATATATATATATATATATATATATATATATATATATATATTTATATATATATGTCGTGCCGAATATGTAAAACTGGTCAATTAGCAAGAACTCATTTAAAATTAAGTCCTTTCTGAAATTTTCTCTTATACGTTTCAAGATATATTTTTTTCATTAATGCTAATGTAAAAATTTTTAAATTTGCACCAAAAGAATCTTAGAAAACTTACCTAACCTTATTATAACAAGAGCAATTTATTTTAGCCTAACCCCACTAAATATATTTTAAATACGTTTACAATAATTTAGTACTAAACAAACAAAATCAAATATATTTTTTTCGTTAGGTTCAGAATGGTTTTGGCGAAATTATTGCACACACAAATTTTCACTTGTCCTATATGGCAAGATGAGCGTTGCTATTTAAGCCAAGATCGCAAGTTCTGCCTATTCGGCACGACATATATATATATATCTATATATATATATATATATATATATATATATATATATATATATATATATATATATATATATATATATATTACAGTCAAAGTTCAAGTTATTTTCCAGTTTGATATTAAAAAACCGTTATTTACATTTTTTTCTCAGAATCTTTCACAAACAGTTATTAACTTTTTGGGGGAATTTTAATTAGACGTTTTACTGTGCCAAGATTATTAAGTGCAACTTTGATTTTATAATTGTTAAGTGCTGAAAGTATATCAGGAAGGTTTTCATAGTTCGAGATAATCGCCATATTCTTGGTTGAATATAAATTGTTAAATGTATTTTGGGTATTGTAGATCATTAGGTAACTAACAATAATTAACAAAAAAGTCACAATACAATGACTGGAACGATACTTGGACCATTTACAAAGTCACACTAACGAAAAGGAGAGAAGGACCGAAACATCGTCGTAAGCTCCTCTCTTCTATGTGCGGGTTATATGTGGCGCATTAGGTATTTCATAAACCGCGCAGTTTCTCCTATAAAGTGAGGCAGAGAGAAAATTTGTTTTGGCATAACTCTGCTAAATTCAATCTAAGCATAACGAAAATATGTATCTTGGATTTAAGATAATACAAAGTATTTTCAAATATACCTATGCTATCTATAGTAGAATTTTTGCTAAACAAAATTGCTTTAGTTTAAGAGAGGTTTGGTAAGGCTTTTTTTTTGTTTGGTCCAAAAAAATTCTTTGTATCAATGTCTATGAAAAAAAAATTTCGGCAAGTCTGGCTGATTATTAACGATGTATTCATGTATATGCAAGACCCGGGCCGGGATCCATACCGGCAGATCACCTAGACTAGAATATATGCAAAACAATCCCATGGGAAGGATGAATAACTTCTCTAGGACTTTCGTGTTGCAAATAATTTTTTTGCAAGAGCTTGCAATAGTGCAAGACAACCACAAAGGGAAACTGACTTTCTAGTTCTGGGCTCCTTTCACTCTTAATCCCGAGGTTTTTCAAGAGCTCATCTATGTTGCTATCTCAACCAAGAAAGCTGACGTTCTTATTAATTATTTACAATATTTAACAAAGATTTCAATATTAAAAAATTTGTAAAAATTTAAGTAAATAACTTATTACAAAATATTAAGTATTTGCATATGTAATTAGATAATTTTCCTGATCAATAAATTGTTATTGAAAATATTCATCTGTAATAGAAATTGTAATTATCTTTAAATCAAGTAATTACACCAAGCATACTGATGATTCCTTCTTTGTTCCAGGGAATGTTTGTTATTCTCCTCGTTGGACATCTCATCAGTCTTTCTGTGTTCTGCTTCGAGATTCTGCATCATTAGAATTTGCATTTTCCACTAAATTGTCTTTAAGGATTTTTTGCTTTATATTTTATTCTCTCTAACTCATTTAAATATTTTACTCACATTATACTTCAATGTATATTTTGAAGAGTCCATCTGTATGATTGAAATATTATATGAGACAAATCTTGGTATAGGGATCTTTAACTCAAGCAATTTCTTTGACTCATCCATACAAAAATTTCTTATCCCATGAAAATAGCCTATTTTAGATACTGGTCTTCAGGTAATAATAAATAATATCTTTCCTTAAGTAAATCAAATTGCTTTATTGCAATATATGTTACCAGAAATTTCCTTGAGAAAAAAGCCTCTCTGTATTTCAATGTTCTTTGTAAAAATATGTATATTATTGCTTTGTTCCACATATATAGCATCTCCTAACACGTAATATTATTTTCAGTGCAAGATGAAAGATATGACAATGCTAATGAGAGTAAATGTACGTAATTAAGTACATAGTAAGCTTTATTATGTAGTATCATTTTAAAGAGTGGTTAACGCATCACTAAGATAATATTTTCTTGCTAACGATTTCTAAAACACATTCTTCATTTAACACAACAAGCCTAAGAAGAAATACTATTATTTACACCAGGAACACTCGCCCTCTATATTAGCAAGAAGATAATAAGTCAATAATACAAGTTTATATGGACTGTTTGTAAAGGAAGTACATTTTTTGGGGGGGAAATGTGCCCCCTCCATCCTTTCCAAAGAACTTGAGTGCAGTGAACCACGTAATTTAATTTTTTTAACGTTTCATACTTCTCTGAATATTTTCCAGGATGGGGAAAATTGAGCAGGATGAGAAAAATGTCTTCCTATGTAGGTTGGTGATTTATATCAAGCCATGAAAGGTATATCTGGTTTACTGGGAAGCACACAAGGCAAGATGATGGCTAATTAATCTCTGTGTACCAGTATATCGATTTAGAAAATAACGTATAATAAGTCACAATTACCATAATCACTCTGGAAATATGAACATACAATGCCGGCCATTGCAATAAGTCAGTCTGGTATACAGACTAGATAATAACTGTCATAAAAAATTAAATTCCTTGATTTTAACACTTGGTAAAAAATGAGGAAGTATATTACAATACCGAAAAGTTGACGAATTAGACACATGAGCTCCATCAGCGCATCATTATTATTAGGACATTTCATTGGATAGTGAATCTTTAAATTCAGTTCCATGGAAGATGAAGTACTGAGACTGAGACAACTTTCACTAGTGGTTCCCACCATCCTGCGATGATGAACTCAACTCATTCATTTCATCTGATTGCATTATTTTAGAATCCATCTTCCCCATTGAGCTTCAGATTTATCAAGACTAAGAGACTAAACACCGTCTTCTGGACGTAGGGATTAATTACATCATCTTACGCTGTTTTCAATATTTAATATTTGTATTGAAAAAGTCACTGATTGTCGAAATATCTTCGATAAATTCAGGTGTTATAAGTTATGACGTTACTATATTTTTACTTTCGCACAATAGAAGATAGGTAAATATTAGCAAACAGGAAAAGTAATGAAAATCTATAAGAAAAGAATCTTTATGTAATAAGCATTTCCTAAAGAAAATGCAATAAAAATTTATGCAATTTCGGACTGTTTTTATTGTCCTAAAGTAAAATGTGGAAGAAATTGCCATCCTTTTGTAAATATAGCTTATCTCCAGGCAATAATACAATTAAGTTTCAAGGACATTTTCACATCTTCCGTTTTCCTGCTAGACCAGATTACATTCTCAGAAGTCAACCAAAGGCTTAAGCTTACGCTGGGTACGCTGAGGTCAGTGGTCGGTACGCTGAGGTCAGTGGTCAGTAGCCTGAGGTCAGTGATCGCCTGAGGTCATACCTGTCCTAAGCTCTCTGAGAGTTAGCGTAGGGTGTTACCAAGCACCATGGCTTGTTGTAGTGTTTAAGAATCTCAGGTTTAGGTGTTGAAAAAGGAGGTTCTACTTCTACAGGAGGAATATAAGAGGCTGAAACTTCACCTAGATGAGTTTGGGAGTGAGTGTGAGAAAGATTTAGCTGGTAAGGAGGAAATTGTCACTAGCAGTGATAGTTGCAGCTGACAGATAGTGACAGTTCAGGAAGAAGGAAGATAAGGAGGGTTAACAGAGATGTGAAGGTAGAAAATTGATTTTCTGTTCTCCGGGACGAGTGCACTTCAGTAGTTAGTGAGGATGAAGGTACCACTGATTCCCCTGCTAATCAAGGTAAGAATATTTTAATAGTAGGAGATTCTTAGGTAAGATATATGGACCGTGTATTTTGTAACAGAGACAGAAAGGTCAGGCAGAAGGTGTGTCTCCCAGGAGCTGGTGTTAGTGACATAGTCAGTAGGTTGGATAATATTACGTCAGGTAATGGGAACAAGCCCATTATCTGTCTTAGTGCTAGGGGGTAATGATATTGGGAAGGGCAGGAGACAGGAGCTGTTGGATAAGTATCGGTCAGCCATAGAAGTAGTTAGGTTTAAGGGAGGGATCGCAGTCATATGTAGCATCTTGCCTAGAAAGGAAGTGGGCAATTAATGGATGTCTAGGGCAATTGTTACGAAATGCCGGCTAGACAGGTACTGCAAGGAACTTGCAATCCCATTCATTTATAACTGGGACCTATTCTATGGCAAACGTGATATGTAAACAAGGGATGGGGTTCATCTCTCTGGGGATGGAGTGGTTGCATTAGCCAATTCGATTGAGAGGGTAATTGATGACTTGTCTAGGAATTTAAACTGATAGGTTATAGAGGTATGGATGTTTGTGGGGAACAATCAGGCTGCAGTATTAAGGTTAAAAACAGCAGTTATTACCGGGATACCTCAGGGATATGTTTAAAAGACAATATTCAAAATAAAGTTGCTAGTAATGGCAAATTAATTGATCAACAAACAAAGAGAGATAGTATAGGGCAACGAGTGACTAGCTCCCTTAAGGTTTACTATACAAATAGTAGAAGTCTAAGAAATAAGATAGATGAACTAAGATTAATTGCAAGTGTAGGTAATATAGATATTGTTGGTATAACAGAGACCTGGTTCAACCTGAAAGAAAGAGAAATGCCTTCTGAGTGCAACATACAGGGTTATAAACTATTCCACACTGACAGGGCCAACAGGAAGGGTGGTGGAGTAGCGATGTGTGTCAGAGAAAATTTAAATTGTTCTCTTAGGCGTGATGTGAGATTAGAAACATCGAGCACAGAATCTGTTTGGTTACAGTTTCTCGACGGTCGTGACAAATTAATTTTGGGTGTGATTTATAGGCTCCCAAACCTTGATAGGGAGTGCAGTAAGCTGTTATGGGACGAAATTCATAAGGCATCTAGATATGAAAATGTTATGATAGCGGGAGATTTTAACTTTAGACAAATTGATTGAAACAATATGACAGGAAATCTTGAGTCTAGTGACTTTCTTGATACGATTCAGGATTGCTTTTTAGAACAGGTTGTGACAGAACCAACTAGAGGAAACAGTCTGCTTGACTTGGTTCTTGCCAACAAAGAGTCACTAATTAATAATCTTGAGGTTAATGATGAGCTAGGGGAAAGTGATCACAAATCTCTTAGTTTCAATATATCATGGAATTACCCAGATAACTGCAATCAAATCTCAGTCCCAGATTTTCGCTTGGCCGATTTCATTGGAATGAGAAATTGCCTGGGTGGGCTAAATTGGGATGTCCTGAATATGGGTCAGGAAGGTGATCTTGGTTGCCAATATGACGTTTTTCAGAGCATAGTTGTAGCTGCCCAGACAACTTTTGTTCCGAGTAGGGAAATTAGATCTAACAAAATGATCCCAAATGGATGAACAATACATTAAAACATCTCGTCGGTCAAAAGAGAGACATATATAGGCGTATCAAAAGAGGGGATGGGCAGTTAAGAAATCAATATATTCAGTTAAAGAGAGAAATAAAGAAAGTAATAAGAAAAGCAAAAAGGGATTATGAGGCTAAGGTCGCAATTGATTCAAAGACTAACCCAAAAGGGTTCTTTCAGGTATACAGAAGTAAGATTAGGGACGAGATTGGCCCACTTAAGAGTAACTCTGGTCAGATCACTGACAGTGATAAGAATATGTGTGAAATTCTAAATACCTGCTTCCTCTCAGTTTTCACCCAGGAAAATACTAGCAATATTCCTGAAATAATAGATTATATAGAACAGGACGATAATAAACTATGCACGATTGTGGTAACTAGTGACATGGTCCTCAGACAAATAGAGAAACTAAAACATAACAAATCCCAGACCCTGATGAACTCTTTGCAAGGGTGTTAAAAGAATGTAAAGAGGAACTTAGCATACCTTTGGCTAATCTTTTTAACATATCACTACAAACTAGCAT
The DNA here is from genome assembly GCF_038502225.1 of Cherax quadricarinatus. Lineage (NCBI taxonomy): Eukaryota > Metazoa > Arthropoda > Malacostraca > Decapoda > Parastacidae > Cherax > Cherax quadricarinatus. The sequence goes on from NC_091307.1 coordinate 46,952,371, forward strand.
AGTGCCTGATAAGTGGAAAATGGCAAATGTAATACCTATTTACAAGGCAGGTGACAGGTCCTTGGCTTCGAACTATAGACCACAGTGGGAAAATTTATGGAATCAATAATTGCTTAAGCACTTCGTAGCCATCTTTGATAGGCACAGATTGATTAATGAATCTCAACATGGTTTTACATAGGGGCGCTCCTGTCTTACGAATTTACTAACATTTTTCACTAAGGTGTTTGAGGAGGTAGATCATATTAATGAATATAATATTGTGTATATGGACTTCAGTAAGGCTTTCGATAGAGTTCAACATCAGAGGCTATTGAGGAAACTTAAAGCACACGGAATAGGAGGAGAAATTTTTTCCTGGGTAGAGGCATGACTGACAAATAGGCAGCAGAGAGTTTGCATAAACAGGGAGAAATCAGAATGGGAGCACGTCACAAGTGGTGTTCCACAGGGGTCAGTGATGGGTCCGTTGTTGCTCTAAATTTACATAAACAACATAGATGAGGGAATAAATAGCGACATAAGCAAATTTGCTGATGACACCAAAATAGGCCGTCCAATTCTTTCTAATGAGGACACTAGAGCATTCCAGGATGATTTGAAAAGACTGATGCAATGGTCAGAGAAGTGGTAGATGCAGTTTTTTATAGACAAATGCAAATTTCTAAATGTTGGACAGGAGAATAACCATGCCACATACAAGCTAAATAATGTAGATCTTAATACTACTGATTGCGAAAAGGATTTAGGAGTTCTGGTTAGCACTGATCTAAAACCAAGACAACAGTGCATTAGTGTTCGCAATAAAGCTAACAGAATTCTTGGCTTCATATCTAGAAGTATAAATAATAGAAGTCCTCAGGTTGTTCTTCAACTCTATATATCCTTGGTTAGGCCTCATTTAGACTATTCTGCTCAGTTCTGGTCACAGTATTACAGAATGGATATAAATGCTCTGGAAAACGTACAGAGGAAGATGACAAAGATGATCCCATGTATCAGAAATCTTCCCTATGAGGATAGACTGAGGGCCCTAAATCTGCACTCTCTAGAAAGGCGTAGAATTAGGGGGGATATGATCGAGGTGTATAAATGGAAAACAGGAATAAATAAAGGGGATGTAAATACCATGCTGAAAATTTCCATCCAAGACAGGACTCGCAGCAATGGTTTCAAGTTGGAAATATTCAGATTCCGGAAGGATATAGGAAAGCACTGGTTTGGTAATAGAGTTGTGGATGAGTGGAACAAACTCCCGAGTACAGTTATTGAGGCTAAAACGTTGTGTAGTTTTAAAAATAGGTTAGATAAATACATGAGTGGGTGTGGGTGGGCGTGAGTTGGACCTGACTAGCTTGTGCTGCTGGGTCTGGTGCCGTGTTCCTTCCTTAAGTGAATATGACCTGACCAGACTGGGTGGGTCATTGGGCTAATCAGGGGGATATGGACCTGCTCCGCATGGGTCAGTGGGCCTTTTGCAGTGTTCCTTCTTTCTTATGTTCTTATGTTATTATATATACATAGATGGTATATAGATGAAATGTTCAGAGATCCGACAAATTGATAAATTAGATACATGTGTAACACTTGAGTATCTTTAATGATGAAACATTTCGCCACACAGTGGCTTGAAGAGCAAGACGGAGAACGCCACGAAAAATGGACAGGTCAGGAAGATTATGAGAGAGAGACTGACGAAAAGAATAAAAAGAGGTAATCAGGTCAATACCAGCGCGAGGGGCAGGTGAAGTGGCAAAGGAAAAACCAAAACCAAGAAATTCAAGCTCATGTTGAGAGAGAATGACAGAAGACAGATTAGTAACACAGTCGGTAAGGGAGAATTTAGACCAAGGGCTATTTGAGATGAGAAGTTTAAGCTTATTCTGTAGTTTAGAAGAATGAATTTAGGCGAGCAGTGTCAAAAGCAATGGTAGAGAGAAGGTTACAGAGACCTTGTGGAAGAGCAGCAAAGAGAGCATGTTGATGCTGATCGAAAGTAAAGAAGGTATCTTCAACCTGAGACTTAGTAGAGAATGTGCTGTTTCAGAAGCAGACGGGCATGATTAGGAAAGGGAGTGCCCAGTGGGTTGGGTGTCAGGAAATGGGAGAAGGAAGGTGGCAAAACTTGTTCAGCAAGACAGTCACATAGAAAGCGAAACTGATTCTTACGGCGCCTGGAAGCGATAAGAGCAGCTTCATAAAAACGAAAGAGGGATTTAAAAGAAGGAATAACATTAAAAAAGTTGGAAAGAATAAGACGCTTACCTGCGGGGTCCATAAATAACAAAAAAAAAAAGGCACAATACCGTGACTGGAACAATATACAAATAACCCGCACATAGGAGAGAGGAGCTTACACGACGTTTCTGTCCGACTTGGACCATTTACAAAGTAACACTAACAAAAGTGAGAGAGGGAGGAAGTATATACATGCCAGCAGAAAGGGACGGGACAAGAGAGGTAGTAGGAAAAGAGGAAGATTGGTAGTGGTAGAGGTAGTAGCAATAGTAATAGTTGTGGAGTCAGTCCAATACTAAGAGGAGCACTGCAAGGGAGCTAGGGGCCCACAGAAGGTTGAAGCAAAAACACAGAGGGGAGGAAAATAATAATAATGAACCAAATACCCAAGCCAGAAGAAAGAAAAACTCAAAGGAGAAAGAGGAAAGTGGAAAAGGGAAATGGGGAAAAAAGAATTAAGTAAGTCACGGGTGTTCTGAAGTTTGGAGCATATTACAATGTAGTGGGAAAGGAAGGCATCTACAGAAACTAAGCCAGGACTAAGATTCACACAAAGAAATTTGTGTAGAAGGGAGGATTCAACCAGACGGCGACTGTGAAAGTTGGAAGTAGGGTAGACGGTTTTAGCAGAAAACCAGTCAAAAGGATGGCTGTGATCTCTGACAGGACAGAAAAGAGCATTGTTGGTGTCGGCAAGCTTAGTACTACTTTTATGCTCTCTGAGTCTGTCAGAAAGAGAACAACCAGTTTCTCTAATGTACTGAAGAGAGCAGGAGGAACAAGAAATAGAGCAGATATCAGGACCATGTACAGAGGGAGGATGCTCCTGGTGTCTACTCTATTTCTTGTTCCTCCTGTCCTCTTCAGTACTTTGGAGAAACTGGCCGATCTTTTTCTGACAGACTCAGAGAGCACAAAAGTAGTGTTAGACTTGCCGACACCAACAAAGCTCTTTTCTGTCATGTGAGAGATCACAGTCATCTTATAGACTGGTCTTCTGCAGAAATTGTCTACCCTACTTCTAACTTTCACAGTCGATGTCTGGTTGAATCCTCCCTTATACACACCCTTCCTAGTATGAATCTTAGTCCTGGCTTTGTCTCTGTATATTCCTCGTAGGACATGCACCTTAGCTCCGGGACTAGTCTTGTTGTAAACCTTTACATTTTATCTAGTCTCCTTATGTGCGTGGATAGGTGTGGGTTCCAAACTGGTGCTGCATACTCCAATATAGGCCCAACGTACACGGTGTACAGGATCCTGAACGATTCTTTATTGAGATGTCGGAATGATATTCATAGGTTTGCTAGGCACCCATATGCTGCAGCAGTTATTTGGTTGATGTGCGCCTCAGGAGATGTGCCTGGTGTTATACTTACCCAAAGGTTCTTTTCCTTGAGTGAGGTTTGTAGCCTCTTGCCCCCTAGACTCTACTCCGTCTGCGATCTTCTTTGTGTGTGTGTGTGTGTACTCACCTATATGTACTCACCTATATGTGGTTGCAGGGGTGGAGTCATAGCTCCTGGCCCCGCCTCTTCATTGTGTGTGTGTGTGTGTGTGTGTGTGTGTGTGTATGTTAGTACACACCTATTTGTGTTTGCAGGGGTCCATTCATAGCTCCTAGTCCCATCTCTTCGCCTGAAGCTGTATGGATCCTGCCTCCACATCGTTCTCCAAATTGTTCCACTTCCTGGCAATTCACTGAGTGAAGAAATATTTCCTACCATCCCTGTGACGTGTCTGAGTTTTCAGCTTCCAATTGTGACCCCTATTTTTTGAATCCCATTTCAGAAACAATCTGTCCCCGTCTACCTTGTTAATTACTATCAGTATTTTATATGTCATTTTCATGTCACCCCTATCCCTCCTGTCCTACAGTATTGCCAGGTAGGGTTCCTTTAACCTTTCCTCTTAGGACATATCCTTCAGCTCCGGGACTAGTTTTGTTGCAAACCTTTGCACCTTCTCTAATTTCTTGACGTGCTTGACCAGCTATGGTTTCCATACTGGTGATGCTTACTCCAATATTGGCCTGACGTACACAGTGTACAGTGTCATGAATGACTAATGAATTAGATGTCAAAACACAATTTTCAAGTTTGCCAGATGCTCGTATGATCTAGTAGTGTAAATCAATTGAATTGTTTACGTGCGCCTCAGGAGATATGTTCGATATTATGCTCACCCAAAGATCCTTTTCCTTGAGTGGGTTTTGAAGCCTTTGACCTTTGCGGTCTTTGTACTTCCTCAAGCTTCATGGAGCCATTTGTCGTACTAGCCTTGCAGCCTGCCCAGATCTCCTAGGCTTACCAGATCCTCGACCTCTTGTATTGTCAGCATTAGCTTCACAACGTCTGTGAACAGGGACACCTTTGAATCTATCCCTTCCGTCAAGTCATTCATATAATTAAGAAACAGCACTGGGCCTAGGGCTGACGATCATTGCGGAACCCCACTAGATATATACACCCACTCTGACTCCTCGTCACGTACCAACACTCATTGTTTCCTTCCTGTCAGGTATTCCTTGATCCACTGAAGTATTTTCCATGCTAGTCCTTCCTGCTTCTCAATCTTTTCAACCAGTTTCTTGTGTGGTAATGAGTCGACAGCTATCTTACAGTACAAGAAAATGCTGTCTACCCATCGCTCTCTCCCTCCTGTATTACTTTTGTTACTTATAGCAGAGCTGCAGTAGGTTTTCGACTCAGGATTTCCTTCCCTGAAGCTGTGCTGGTTGTCGTGAAGGAGCCCATTCTTTTCTAGGTGCTCCACCACTCTTTTCCTGATGATCTTCATTATAACTTTACATACTATACATGTCACCCACACTGACCTGTTGTTTAATGCTGTCTGTCTATCTCCTGTCTTAAAAATTAGGATAATGTTTGACGTCTTCCTCATGTCAGGCAGTTACCCAGTTTAAATAGATTTATTGGAGATATGTTGTTAGTAGCACACACACAGTGCATCTGCTTCCTCTGTCAGGACCCAAAGAGAGATATTGTCAGGTCCCACTGTCTTCTAGGTATCTAGCTACCCTAGCAGTTTTTTCACCTCCTTCTCGGTTGTATGAAGTGTGTACAGCACTTCCTTTAGCATCCCACCACCTCGGTTTGCCGAAAGATTTTCTATTGCTCTTGTGAATGCCTCACTGAATCTTGAGCTGAGATCCTCACATATTTCCTGGTCGTTCTATGTGAGCTCCCCTCCATTCTTTCATAGCCTGACTGCCTCGTCCTTGACAGCTGTTTTTCTCATGTGGCTGCCTTCTCGTTGTTTCTAGAAGTTTTCCTCAACCTCCCTGCACTCTGTGGACATGTGCTCCATCATTTCTTTAACTGTCTTTTCCTCTAGCTGTCTTACCCACTGTATCTCATGTAGGAATTTCTTCATACATGTAATTTTTTTTTTTTTTTTTAATTTTGGCTTCTCCCGTCCTTCTCGTACTGCTTCACTCTCCATTGGTAACTTTAATATATATTCGAAACTCAGGACCACATGTTTGCTAGGGTCTAGGAGCTTTTCTTTGTGATATTCTCTATGTCTGATTTCTTCAATGTAAATACGAGGTTCAGCATCCCTGGGTCATCGTCTCCTCTCTCTCTGGATGTCCTTAACATATTGGTACAGGATGATTTCTTTCACCACCTCCAGCATCTTGAATCTCCGTAGCTCTGGTCCTCCACTGGCTCCAGATTTTCACAGTAATTCTCCTTATGGTTGAAATTTCCCATGGTGAAAAACTTTGCCTGGCTTAGTGTGCCCTTCTGGTCTCCTCGGTTAGTATGTCCACAATCCCACTATTGCTCTTATCGTATTCTTGGCTTGGCCTTCTGCAGCTGGGTGGCGGGTTGTACATCACTGCTATCGTCACTTTTTTACCCCAGTTTAGAGTGTTCCTACCATGTAGTCATCTGTTACATCACTAACTAGTCCTCCCATCTCCTCAAAATTCCAATGGTTTTTGATGAGCTGTGAAATTCCTCTTCCTCCTCTGTTCCCCCTATCTTTCGTCAGGGTCCGATATCCATCAGGAAGATTACATCTGTTTTCACCCCCTTGAGCTTCGTCTCTGTGAGTGCTATGATGTTCGGTGATGCCTCAGTTATTATTTCTTGCCACTCTTCACTCATATTTCTTATTCCATCTGCACTGGTATACCATACCTTCAGCATCATTTCTAAAACTATATTTTTGGGGTTGGAGCGGTGGATGCAGGCTGAGAGTGTTGCAGTAGGGTCTGGATATTTTGGTAGGCTGCCTTTGTGACGATATTAGTGATGGGAGTTAACTTTAGGTGTGGAGTGTATCTTAGTTTTCGTTATTATGTTTGGCTGGTGTCGGTTGGGATGCGTCGAGGAGATACTCTGGGTGGTTTTATGGGAGGTTGTGTTTGTTGTTTCCCCTATGCCTGTGTTTCCTTGTCTGTTGGAACTTTTCCTGTCTCCCTTCCCTTAGTCTGGCGTCTTCTTACTCTTTCTCTCAGTAGTTCCCATTCTTTTTCCATTCTGTTGCTGTCAAGGAACACTCGCTGCTTGTTTTTTTTCTAAACCCTTTAACTGTGATTTCTACTGTCTTGAATGCCAAATTAATTGGGCACTTCTTTTCTCCTTAATTATCACCCAAGTCTCTCAAAAAATTGCCAATTGGGTCATGTTCTCTCATATTTCCATGATCATGCTCTCAATCTCTTTTACTTCCCACTGTTTCCTTTCAACACAGGTCCTCCCTTCTGCCTCCTGAAGCTTTTGAATATTAAGTAACCTATCCCTCTCCTCTTCCCATTTCGTTTTCTTCCATCTTTCGGCACTTGCCTCTTTTTGTTTTAGGCTCCCAGATGTCCTGATGTCCCGATAACGTTTCCCCAAAGGATTACTTTGCTCCTTCCCGCTCCTTAAATACTGTCCACTTATGTTCTTGCATCCAGCACGTTACTTCTATCAGTCCTCGCCTCTGAAGTCCACTTCATCACTTCCAGTTCCTCTGCCAGGCTCTGCATCCTTGCCTCTGCAGGTAACAATATGTAATTGTTATTTCTTGCTATTTCTAGATATGTTTTCCACCATCGTGTTCCAGAACTCGTTAAACCTTTTATATAGACACCCCCATCCATGGTGTTCTTGATCCTTTCCACAAATGTTTCCTGCTCAGCCCAGCAATCATCGGTACTCTTTCTTCTTTATCCAGCCTTTTCTTAGGTATAGTGTGAGTGTAATAGTGTTAGTGAGTGTTTGTGTGTGTGTGTGTACTCACCTATTTGTACTCACCTATTTGTGGTTGCAGGGGTCGAGTCACAGCTCCTGGCCCCGCCTCTTCGCTGATTGCTACTAGGTCCTCTCTCTCCCTCCCCCATGAGCTCTATCATACCTCGCCTTAAAACTATGTATGGTTCCCGCCTCCACTACGTCACTTTCTAGGCTATTCCACGGCCTGACTACTCTATGACTGAAGAAATACTTCCTAACATCCCTTTGATTCATCTGAGTCTTCAACTTCCAATTGTGACCTCTTGTGTCTGTGTCCCTTCTCTGGAACATCCCGTCTTTGTCCACCTTGTCTATTCTGCGCAGTATTTTATATGTCTCCCCTGACCCTCCTGTCCTCCAGTGTCGTCAGGCCGATTTCCCTCACCCTTTCTTCGTAGGACAATCCCAGTAGCTGTGGGACTAGTCTTGTTGCAAACCTTTGCACTTTCTCTAATTTCTTGACGTTCTTGACTAGGTGTGGATTCCAAACTGGTGCTGCATACTCCAGTATGGGCCTGACGTAAATGGTATACAGAGTCTTAAACGAATCCTTTCTGAGGTATCGGAACGCTATCCATAGATTTGCCAGGCGCCCGTATGCTGCAGCAGTTATCTATTTGATGTGCGCCTCAGGAGATATGCTCGGTGTTATACTCACCCCCAGATCTTTTTCCTTGAGTGAGGTTTGCAGTCTGGCCATCTAAACTATATTGTGTCTGCAGTCTTCTTTGCCCTTCCCCAATCTTCATGACTTTGCATTTGGCAGGGTTAAATTCAAGAAGCCAGTTGCTGGACCAGGCTTGTAGCCTGTCCAGGTCTCTTTGTAGTCCTGCCTGATCCACATCCGATTTGATTCTTCTCATTAACTTCGCATCATCTGCAAACAAGGACACTTCTGAGTCTATCCCTTCCGTTATGTCGTTCACATATACCAAGAACAGCACAGGTCCTAGGACTGACCCCTGTGGAACCCCGCTTGTCACAGGCGCCCACTCTGACACCTCGTCGCGTACAATGACTCGTTGTTGCCTCCCTGTCAGATATTCTCTGATCCATTGCAGTGCCTTTCCTGTTATGTGTGCCTGATCCTCTAGCTTTTGCAGTAACCTCTTGTGAGGAACTGTGTCGAAGGCCTTCTTGCAGTCCAAAAATATGCAGTCGATCCACTCCTCTCTCTCTTGTCTTACTTCTGTCACCTTGTCATAAAACTCTAGTAGGTTTGTGACACAGGATTTTCCTTCCCTGAAACCGTGCTGGTTGTTTCTTTCCAGGTGCCCCACCACTCTCCTCCTGATGATCTTCTCCATGACCTTGCATACTATACACGTTAGTGATACAGGTCTGTAGTTTAGTGCCTCATGTCTGTCTCCCTTTTTAAAAATTGGGACTACATTTGCCATTTTCCATACCTCAGGGAGTTGCCCAGTTTCAAATGATGTGTTGAAGTTCTTTGTTAAAGGCTCACACAATATCTCTGCTCCCTCTTTAAGGACCCATGGAGAGATGTTGTCTGGTTCCACCGCCTTTGAGGTGTCAAGTTCGCATAGCAACTTCTTCACCTCCTCCTTGGTTATATGTACCTCATCCAGCACTTGCTGGTGTGCCCCCCTGTTCTGATTTCCTGGAGTCCTACTGGTTTCTACTGTAAATACCTCTTTAAATCTTGTGTTGAGCTCCTCACATACCTCTTGGTCGTTTCTTGTGAATTCCCCATCACCCTTCCTCAGTCTGATTACCTGGTCCTTGACTGTTGTTTTCCTCCTGATGTGGCTGTACAACAGCTTCGGGTCAGCCTTTACTTTTGATGCTATGTCATTTTCATATTGTCTCTGAGCCTCCCTTCTTATCTTTGCATATTTGTTTCTGGCTCCTCGGCTGATTTCTTTATTTTCCTGAGTTCTCTGTCTTCTGTACCTTTTCCATTCTGTAGTACACCTAGTTTTTGCCTCCCTACACCTTTGGGTGAACCAAGGACTCGTTCTGTTCTTCCCATTATTTCAGTTTCCCTTGGGAACAAACCTCTCCTCTGCCTCCTTGCATTTTGTTGCTACATAGTCCATCATTTCTTGTGCTGGTTTTCCTGTCAGTTCCCTCTCCCACTGAATGTCTTGAAGGAAGTTCCTCATGCCTGAGTAGTTCCTCCTTTTGTAGTTTGGTTTTTCCCAGCCTATTCCTGCTACTCTCTCCACTTGGAGCTCAACTATGTAGTCGAAGCACAAAACCACATGATCACTAGCTCCCAGGGGTCTTTCATACATGATACCCTCGATGTCCGAACTACTCATGATGAATACAAGGTCCAGCCTTGCTGGTTCATCCTCTCCTCTCTCTCTAGTAGTGTCTCTAACATGTTGATGCATGAGGTTTTCCAGTACCACATCCATCATCTTGGCTCTCCATGTTTCGGGACCCCCATGGGGCTCCAGGTTTTCCCAGTCAATCTCCTTGTGATTGAAATCACCCATAACTAGTAACTTTACTCCCCCCATGTGTGCTCTCCTGGCCACCTCGGCTAGTGTGTCGATCATTGCTCTGTTGCTCTCATCATATTCTTCTCTTGGCCTCCTGCAGTTCTGTGGTGGGTTGTACATTACTGCAATTATCACCTTATGTTCCTCAGACTGGATTGTTCCTACTAAGTAGTCCCTTACGCCCGTGCCATCCATTCCTTCCATTTTCTCAGAACCCCACTGGTTTTTAATGAGCAGTGCAACTCCTCC